>NC_141554.1:34102500-34402500 GCF_021556685.1 Rattus norvegicus
GAAATAACAAAACTACAGAGCTAACAATTCACTAGAGAGATTCATCATCAGACACAGCTCTACAGAAGAACAGACAGATAAACAAACTTGAAAACAGGTTGTTCCAAATCCGCTAGAACAAGAAGAAAAGAGGGTAAAGGACAGAAATCAAAGCATACTATCATCATAGAGCACCCACAAATCAAAGGCAGTTTCAGAAACAAAGGAAGAAAAGAATAGAGGAACCACAAAGAAGTCTGAAAACAATGAGCAAATTAGCAGTAATTACTCCTTACCAACCAATAATGAATTTACATGCAAGTTGATTAAGTTCTCCAATCAAAAGACAGGGTAACTGAGTGAGTTAAAGAAAATGAGATCTACAAAGATTCTATCTACAAAGAGACTCACAATAGCTCTTCAGTCACAGGCTAAGCTGCAAATAAAGGGATGGGAAAATGATATTCTATTATAATGTAAACCAGAAGAGATCAGCGATAACTATATAGTCCTCCATGAGGAAAATTAAACCTTCACTCCAAATCTATCATATGAGAAAATATACTTCATCGAAAGGAAACTGTTATAAATACATATGTACCAAATAGTAGAACACCTTGATATACAGCAATATTAATATAAGTAAAAGGAAACATGGAGGACCAGGAGCAGAAAGACATGTTCAAGTGATTATTATCCCTTTCACAATGAATAGATAAAGCCTAATTTCTGGTGTAATAAATATTATTAATAAGTTCGGTCTTTAAACCATGCTTAATTCATAGTAGCAAAGCTCTCTTGCAAGGGTTTAAAGGCCCCTGTAAAATAGTCAAAGATTTAAGAGAGTTCGTTCCTATTGTGTGTTCTCTTGCCTTTTCTTCTCCTATTATGGAGTGGTGTGTTGAGAAGGACGTCACTAGGTTCCGCTACATTGATCTTGATCTTGCCATCCTCTAGAAACTTCAGCCAATAAATTTGTGTCCATTCTAAATTAAGCGGTCTGTGATGTTCTGCTACAAATACCACAAAGTGAAGTAAGAGCCATGATGGCGATAGTCAATACTCTACTACACAGCCAAACTCTGCTGATGGAATAGGTGGTTACTCTTCTCACCCCTACACACATGTAGGTCATTGCTATGTGAGGGGATGGATGTGCAAGCAAAGTTGACTGTAAAGGATAGTTTTTACAATTTATATGTATATATACATGTATGTAAATGTATGTGTATATGTATATGCATGTGTACATATATATGTATATGTATATATGTGTATGTGTATATGTATATGATGTATAGGTGTATGTATTATGCATCAAATAAATCTCAGTGAAATGATAAAAAGAGTCAAAGATGAATTACTATTACTTTAGTTCATGAGAGACAAAATCATTATTCTACTGACTTTTTTGGTTTAGCAATATGTGTGCACAATTTATATTAGTTAGGGTTACTGTTGCTGTGATGAAACCCCAAAACCTAGAGTAACTTTGGGATGGGGACACAATTCCCCAATTCATCATTGAAGGAAATCAGAACAGGAACTCCACCAGCTCCTGGAGGCAGGACCCGATGCAGAGGCTATTGAACAATGTTGCTTACCGACTTGCTCTTCATGGCTTGTTCAGCCTGCTTTCTTATTGAACCCAGAAGCAATAGACCAAGGATCATTCACAGTAGGCTGAGCCCTCCCCCAATCATTTGCTAATTAAGCAAATACCTGAAGGCTGCACTGCTCCGACTCTTGGCTATGGGAGTAGGGGTTTCTCTGATGCTCTTAGGACCATTTGTCCTCTCAGTAGATTGCCTTGCCTAACCTTGATTTAAGGGCTTATGGCTGGTCTTATTGTATCTTGTATCATGGTCAGATGATGTCTCTGGGAGGCCTGCTCTTTTTTCGGAAGAGACAATCAAGGTGGATCTGGAAGAGAAGGGAAGTGGAGGTAAATGGAAGGAGTGGAGGGAAGGGAAACTGCAATCAGGATACATTGTATGAGAAGAATAAATAAAAGAAGAAAAAATGCCTTACAGCCAGATCGGATGGAGGCTTATTCTCAATTGAGGTTCCCTCCTCTCATTTAACTAGAACTTGTGTCAAGTTGACATAAAACTAGATATAAAACTGGCTACATTTATGTCAACTACTTATAATAATAAGGTTAGTCTAATAATTCAAATAAGAATGCTTAAAAGAAAAACTCACATCAACCTTAAGCACAAACATCCCCTCCTCCCCCCACCCACGGTGCAAGTCACCTCCACTGTTAAGAAATCAAAGCTCTGCATGACTTTTAAGGATGGCTTTTTTGACATTTCAGAAAACAAAAGGCATTGCATTGATAGCACTGCTAATTAATTGTGGTTGAGAATCAACATGTATTCTATGTCCTTATTTTATGATAAACCTGCTAAGTATTTACCTCCTTTGTATTGAGACAAGCTAATTCTAATATGGTGCATACTTTTATATATTAACATGCATAGTGTATATAGTCATGCATGGGTCTACAGGTTAACTCTAATCCACAGACAGGATAACAGAAGCGCAGGATGATGCAAGGCCTGTCCAAGATCCCAGAGTGAGTAACTCTGAACTTCAAATCCAATCAGATCTTGCATGAAGACTTTGCAACAGTTTACCATACACATAACACCTGCTCTGTGAGCAAGTATTACTTATTGTGATTACAGTGAAAAACGGGAAGGGGACTTGAGGCTGGATAAGATCTTGCCTGGTGGTCAGAGCAGGGAGGAAAAGATCCAGTGGGAATGGAAGAAATCCAGTGCAAACTTTTAGGCCCTGGTATTCTAAAGAGAGCCAAACATGCTAAGCCCTCCTTACTTGGTAGGACAATCAAATAACAGCTTAAATTGTCCTCTACAACCTGGTCTTATCCCATAAGACACATAGAGTCACTCTATTTGGCACTGAACACATACACACACACACACACACACACACACACACACACACACACACACACACACACACAGAGCCTCCCTTTTATTCTAGGTTTTCTTAAGCTCAGGGAGTACTCAGGAGTACTTTCTGGTTGCAGTCAATAGGAGATCAGCAAGATTATTAAGAGGGGGTGGGGAAGAAAAGTTAGAAGGGCTCCATCTAAAAATCAGCTCTCAGCATGTCTTCCTTTTTATCAGTCCCTCTTCCTGAAGACTATAATAGAAAGTCAGATTGTGTTCTAGGGGCAGCGTGTCTGTTGAATACATTAAGAAGGTCACCTTCCTGCCTAATTTCAGCTGGTCTGAGGTGCATCACGGTTTTACTTAGTGAAATACCAAAGCAAAGAACTCTACTAAAGAATCTGCCCATAAAATATGCATGGTGATGTATGATATAATAAGGCCTTGTTAGAGTAAGAGCAGCAAGCACTTTCACTAAAACACAAAAGCATCAGCCCCATGCTATGCTGACATTACAAAGTGTGGTTTCCCCTAATTCACACTTGCACTCTACATGCTTTCTGACAATTGCAAATTACAGGCCCTAAGGAAGAGGTCAGTGATTCCGGAAAAATGCAAAGTGTGAAAAAAAATTTCTGATGAGGACAAAAGAGAAAGAAGAACCTGAGTTCATGTTCATAAAAGCTATAATAACCCATAATGATGAAAATCAGGATGAAAAATGGCTTCAGCTGGATTATTTTAGTATCCTTAGATTTTGTTAATGACTATCTCCCACTCCCTCATCAAATCTCTCTTTATGATAGTTTTTTCAGTAACTCATGTGTATACAGTAAATGTTTAGGTTTGAAGAACCAGAACTAATTTAAATCGGGGCATGTTTTCAATGATCACATATACTTGCCCCTACGGACTGTCACAATATGTTACTTATAGTAAGCAAAAAGTGAAAGAAGATAATTATTATTTTGTCATGCCTTGGAATTATATCAATTTACAACTCATTTTCTGCCCTTTCTCTAAGTATCTGAAAAGACAAAATATAAATGAATATATCAGTGACTTTTCTCATTGCTGTGACAACATACACAACAAAAAGCAACTTAATGAAGTTTATTTTGGCTTGCATATTGATGGCCATGAAAAAATGATGATGAGAAAAGCTCCAACTGTTATGGTAGAAACTAGACATGCCTGGTCACAATGCATCAGCAGAGAGATGAATTCTGGCACTTGTCTTGCTCTTTCCTTCTTATTCGGACTGAGACACCTCCCCCGCCCCCAATTCATAGGTTTGTGCAAGCCACATACAGGGTATGTCTTCTATCCTCAGTTAAGTTTGTGGTTATGTCCTCACAAACACTCCAAGAGATGAATCTCCTAGATGATTCTAAAACCTATCAAGACAACACATGGCAATTAATAAACCTTTTTTGCTATGGGTAGAACATGCCTCGGAACAGTCTATAAGTCTTCTTTCTAAGAGATGGTTAGTGGAAGGTCTCGGAGACTCAAAGCCAGAGGCTTATTTTACAGGTTGTACAGTGAGTGGAACTGGTGAACAAGACTCACAGCTATGTAATCTGATGTTTTAAAGTGTGCTGTTATTCATATATAATCCATAATAAGCTATCCTTTTCTTTATATCCATATCCCTGTCCCTAGTCAGTTCATTCCACTTTCCTCAGTTCTGACCTGTGATTTAAAAGGATCAGGAGCATCATCTGTCCTCTATAATTTTCCAAGATACGTTGGTGACAATCCACTCTGTATTTGGTAATGAATAGAAGGGGCCATGATGCTATTCCTTAATTGTTGCTCTCAATTCTTCCTCAGACAACTTCTCTGTCGTACCAGATCACTATTCCTGAGCCAAACTGAGAAATGCAATTCTCTGTGGAGCCAATTTCTTCCAGAACCTGCTCAGCACAGGGATCTGACTAGGAAAGAAGGTTCTTTAATTACACAAGGCTGTAGGGAGATTCTTAATTAGTTCTTCCTCTAGAATTGCCTTCCGAGAAGATGGGGAACATCCCTCTCCTTTCATAGGCCCCCAAGAAGTCTGTGCCTTTGTGCTTGCCCTAGAGCTATGCAATTTTCCCCATTGTTAGATTAGCTCCCTTGTAGGGAGCATCATTCTTTATTCTGGTTCATCACATATGTTTCCCAGACTTATCCTGAGTTCTTCAAACACAGAGATTCCTTTATTCCCTTCTGAAAGTATGCGGCCCTCAAATTCCTGCTGACCAAATGGGCAAAAAAATCGAAGTAAACATGCAGAGTGTTTGTTGTTGTTGTTTTTGGTTTAGTTGGTTGTTGTTTTTTGGTTTTCTTTGTTTGTTTTTTGTTGTGTTGTTGTTCTTGTTTTTAGAATGAGGTTGGCAGGAGTGAATCCCGGAGTGCCAGCAGGAAAGGAAAAAAGAACAAGGTTGGGAGAGGAACTAAAGAGAGTATTTTAAAATACCACCCTACTAACTTAACGAAAATATATCTGGTATTGTACCATCTGCGTCCCCTAGTAATAGAACTGGGAGCCCGTTAGTTGTTCGGTTCACGAGGCTGACTGCTAGAGCAACAGCAATCTGCCCCTGAAGGCCTGAAGGGGCTTCAGAGAACTGCTGCTTTTCAATCCCTATGGGAAGTCCAACAAAGCTGGGTTCTCAAAGCAGCAAATGCATCCAGCAGCAACAGGCTAGATGAGCTTGCCATGGAGAATGAACGCAAGGAGGCAAAGGCAAAACAGTTTTTGTTTCCATCTTCTTTTATCTTCAGTGGTAGCCTGTGTTTAGAATAAGTCTCTCTACTTCAGTAACCTGATGAAGGAAATCCTTCACAGGTGTTTTTTGTCCTTTGTCTTCTTGATCCTTCCAGATCCAGTCAGGCTGACAACTAAGATTAACTAGCAGAGCTATGAAAAATCAGAATCATATGTACTTGAATCCTCTGTCTACATTGGCAGTGTGACCTTGGGAAAAGAACTTGATTTTTATAATTCTTGCTTTCCTTGCCTAGCATACAGAGTTATTGTGTGAATTATCTAAGCTGCAGTGAAGCAAGCTTTAAGTAGACTGTGAGTCTGATCAGCACTTAATAAATCAGGATTGTTGTCCTCATCAAAGTTCTCATCAGCTTCATCACTATAGCTAGTGATTTTCAGCAAATTGCTTAAGTCTCAGACGTTAGACTCTCCATCTATAAATGTGCCTATAATTTCTAAGCCTTTGTCTAAGGATCAAATGGGAGGGCACTTTGTGACTTGTAATCACTTAGGTCATTGCAGGAGAGGCTGTCATTACTGTTCTTGAGATTGTAGGGTAGGGGAATTGAGCACAAGTCTGAATATGCAATAAAACCGATGAAAAGAACCTGTCTAGAAATCTAGTCCTTTAGGATAAAGAGAACAGAAGTAATGATTAAAAGTCTTCTAGACACAGGTATCCAGGAATCACCACTGTGGTACTAGCACCCAACACTTGGCATTGAGCAGGACTGTGTGAACCTAACAGGATGGTAAAAAACATGAATCCATGTGGCAACATGGTGACTGGAATAAGAGTGACTTCAGTGTTCTGTCATATAGGTGAAGGAGCGTGGTCAGATTCAAGAATCTTAGACTATGTCATACAGAGATGAATAGGATTAGAACAAACTAAGTCAAAGCCCAAGAACTCTTTCTCTGTAAAGGACCAGATAGGAAAGGTTTCAGCAGATGTCATCTTGTCTCCAACCTCACTGTACTAGTAGAGCACAAATAAGTTTCCATAAATGATATGTAATAATGATTTTTGTGATGTTCAGATCAAATTTTAGTAACCAAATTAAAGACTGAAGAGAGAGAGAGTTCAGATGGTAAAGTGTCAGCCATGAAAGTGTGAAGACCTGAGGTCTACCCCTAGAACGTATGAGAAAACTGGGTGTGATGGTATGTTCCTATAATCCCAGCCCTGGAAAGACAGAGACAGGCAGATCTCTGGAGCTTGCTGGCCACCCAATCTAGCCTAATAGGTAAACACCAGGCCAGTAAATGACTGGGTCTCAAAAATGATGGTCAGCACCTGACCTGAGATGGGCAGTCCTCTGACCCCCACATAGAAACACAAGTGTGCATGCACAATCACACACACACACACACACACACACACACACACACACACTCCATATATATCTGAACACCCACAAACACCACACAAATGAAGACATGAAAGATTTTTGGTATTTCTTGCCATCAACTGGGTTTGTTTTATACTTATTTTTCAAAATTCTTGGTTTGCTTCATTGTCATTTATTTGTGCTCTTTCTAATCTCTTAATATAGGTACTTAGGGCTACAAGCTTCCCTCTGAGAACTGCTTTTAATATGTCACAGAGTCTGGGTTGTGTTGTGTTTTAACTTGCATTTAGTTCCAGGAATATTTTGATTTCTTGTTTGACCTTTTCATCATTCAGTAATAAGTTCTTTGATTTCTATGAGTTTTTAGACTTACTGGAGTTTCACTTGCTGTCATGTTTTGAGTTTTATTCTATAATGATCAGATAGGATACCTGGGACTAGTTCAGTTGTTCTACATTTGCTAAGGTTTGTTTTATGTCCTAATATATGGTCTATTTAAAGAAGCTTCTATATGATGCAAAGTAAAATGCACATTCTTTGGTATTTGAGTAGAATATTCTGTAGATATCTGATGTCTGTTTGATGTAAGATGCCATTTCTTTACGAGGTATCTCTGTTTAATTTTTGTCAAGATGACTTAATTATTAGAGAAAGTAGAGCATTAAAATAACTTACTATTGGAGGCTTTGAGTTTGTCTGGCTCTTTAATACCATTCATTCTATTTTTATAAAATTGGATACACCAGAGTTTGGTCTATGTACAGTTTATATTATGGTATTTCCTTTGATTAGAATCCAGTGATTCTCCTTTGTCTCTACTGATTAGTTTTACTTTAAAGTACATGTGTTTTCTCAGATATTAGGATGGCAATGCTTGCTTGTTTCTTGAGCCCATTTACTTGGAATCTTTTTTTCCTTATGCTTTCTCTTTGAAGTAATGTGTTTGTTTCAATCAAACATGAGTTGGTTGAAGATAACAGATAGATTTTGTTGCTGAAAATACTCAGCTAGCCTGTGTCTTTTGATTGGTGCATTGAGGCCATTAACATTTAGAGTTAGTTATTATTGAAAGGTGTGTAGGTTGAAGTTATTTTGATGTTCTTGGTTGGTTTGTGGTCTTCGGTGTGTTTTATATTTCCTTAAATTATAGCTTTGTTTGTCTTCTTTCTAGAGTCTCTTGGCTGTGCTTATTCCTGTCTTCCCTTCAAAGTATTGCTTCCAGTATTCTGTTTAGCATTCTTACATTGCATATGAATTTTTCTAGGCTGTCTATAAAAAACTCAAAAAACAAAGAGTCAAGAAAATGAATGATCCTATTAAAAATAGGCTATGTATCTAAACAAGTGCTCAACGGAAGAAACAAAAGTGCCCTGGAAATAGCACAAAAAAGTGTCCGTCATTTATAGCAATTAGAAAAATGCAAATTAAGCTGACTTTGAGATTTCATCTCTCCTCAGTCAGAATGACTAAGATCAACAAAACAACCGACAACAAATACTAGAAATAAAGGACCCTCATTCAGTGTTGAAATAAAAATTGGTATAGCCACTCAGGAAATCATTATAGAGAATCCTTCAAATTAAATCTACCATATTACCCTCCTTGATGTATGCACAAAGGACTGAACAACCTATCCTATAGACACTTGCTCAGTGCTCATTATCATACAATATACAGGGATGGAAACAACTTAATTTTCCTACAATCAATGAATGGATAATGGATATGCAGTACATATACACAATAGAACATTGTTTAGTCATAAAGAAAAACGAAGCAAGGAAATGTACATTTGAATGGATTACCATAGAAATGATTCTATTGAATGGGGTAACCCAAGCCAAGAAAGACAAATACAAAATGCTCACACAAAAAAATATTACCCACTTGTAATTTCTTGCTCCAAATCTTCAGATGTATTTGCACAACATGGAGTATCAACAGAAACCAGAAATGCACAAAGAGTCCACAGGTGAGGAGAGGGTCTTGGGAGGGAAATATCAGGATACAACTGATTTGAAGTGAGAAATGAATAAAAAATGGAGAGGAGCTCTAACTGAGGAGGCAGTCAGTACAGAAGAAGGAAGAAAACCTCATTTTGTGCATTTGGAAAGGCTAGTCTAAGTGACTTCAAAATCAATAGAGAGTATTGATATGGATAGCTATTTGAGGTAAGCCTCTATTGCTGAAACACTACACACTTAGTATACATTTCAGACGATTCAATTTAGGTACAGCTTGAAAGCCTCCTTCCTGAAGTATAGCTTCCATGAACTCAGAAAATACTATTCAAGCAGCCAAGGGAATGAAGCAAATAGTAGTGTCCCCCAACTGCAGCACCTATGACTCACAATAATGGCCAATATGACAAGATATCTATAAAGGTGCTGGACACAATGCAAATTCATTATTTATAGAGAGTCCAGGCCAAATGAATGTATCTATGTCACAGCTCCTGTATCGTTGGCTCAGGGAACATCATGGAAGAGGGGGTGGAAAAAAATGTAAGAGCTGGAATATGCAAAAGTTTGCTGTGAAAACAATCTCTTCTAGAAAAGGCAGCATAGGCAAAACCAAAGCATGTCCATTATCAATGGGAATGGTAGCTGGGCCTGGTTGGGCACACCTTTAATCCAGTACCTGGAGTACAGAGGCAGGTTGATCTCTATTATTTAAAGGCCAACCTGATTGGCACAGCAAATTCCATGTCAGCTGAAGTCACACAGCAAAACTTTGTCTCAAAAACAAAACAAAACAGAGAAAGGACTGAAAGAGCTTGAAGGGGCTTGAGACCCCATATGAACAACAATGTCAACCAACCAGAGCTTTCAGGGACTAAGCCACTACCCAAAGACTATACATGGACTGACCCTGGGCTCCAACCTCATAGGTAGCAATGAATAGCCTAGTAAGAGCACCAGTGGAAGGGGAAGCCCTTGGTCCTGCTAAGACTGAACCCCCAGTGAACGTGATTGTTGGGGGGAGGGAGGTAATGGGGGGAGGATGGGGAGGGGAGGGGTTAGGGGATGTTGGCCCAGAAACCGGGAAGGGAAATAACAATCGAAATGTAAATAAGAAATACTCAAGTTAATAAAGATTAAAAAAAAAAGCTTCCAATTAGTCCTTGTCAAATGACAGTTGGAAAAGAGAATATGAAGCCATGTGGAAGGGATTACTGGAAGGAATGGACAGAACTTTTATTCCCTTTTACTTGGCCAGAAACCAGCCTGCTTAGGAAGCTCCACATAGGCTGCCTAAATCCCCAGGGCAGGTTTCCCAAGCACATCGCTATGTTCCTCTACTCTGATCCTATGTTAATCCTGTCTATTTGCCTTTGTGCCTATTCTGACGCTCAGTCCCAAATTGGATAGAATGAAATGTTTGCAGAAAGAACACCTCCAAATCAATTTAAAATCATTCACCTTTAAAAAGATGACTGCAATTTATCTTTGGAATCAAATCAAAGTTAATTGATCCACTTTTCAGCCATTGTACCCAAAGCAGGACCATTGTTCGTTTCATGATTTTGGCTGCATTGATTTTATCCTTGACATAACATATGTTCCGAAGATCTCCATGACTTCATCAGTGTCATTCACTGCATGATCCCATCTGCCTCACTTTTATTAACTGCATTGTTCTCAACCTCCTCGTGTCACCATAGGCTCCATTCATTAAATGGAATGTTCAGTAAGTTGTTTAAATCATCATTCTTAAATTAAATTGCACCTCTGCTGTCCTAATTCTGTGTCAAATCACATACACAGGATAATCACAATCATGTGTATGCCTTCTAAATTCTAATTTTGTATTAAATTCAATTCCTAGAAAACAGCAATATTCCTTACCCTTTTTTGCAAGGGGTTTATATTTATGCCTTAATGTGTATCATTTACATCAACATACAGATAAGCATTTATCTCTTCTTTTATCTGTGTCATTAACCAAGCTCTATAATTTCCCTGCATCCCCTTCGTGTCATTATACAGAGATGTCATTATGTCAGATTCTTGCTTCTAGGATAGAGAAGATTCCAGTTCTATACTAGGAATCCCCTGAGCAGGTTTTTTTTTTACTACATAGAATAGCTTTGAAGTCTCATGTTCCACACAGTTGGAAGGAGCAATTGCAGCATTCTATTATGCCATTTATTTATTTTTGTTTTTAAAGATATGAACACATTATATACTGCCAAATGGTTCATTGTGTATAATCATGAGACACAAGATACTATATTCCTTCCAAGCCTCCCTCCCATTCCTTTTTCATACCATCAGTCCCTATGTTTTCCTAGACAATTGCACTTCGACATACATGATTTGGTGTACCTATATAACATTTTGGAATCTCAAATGAGCGAGAATATACATATTTGTCTTCCTGAAACTGGCTTAATTTGCCTAAGATGATGATCTCCTGTTGCATGAGCTTTCCTGCGTGAAATATGATTTTATATTTGATGGGTCAAAAAAAGTTTGTTGTCTTTTCTACACTTCTTTTTCCATTCTTCTGTTGTTCCATACCTAGGTTGCTCCCAACTTAGGGAGCTATGTAGTTATGTGAGTGGTAGCTATGGTGAGTGGTGCTACAATAACCATTGATGTGCAAATATCTTTGTGATATTTTGGTTTAGAGTCCTTTGGATAAATATCCAGGAGATTAAAAGCTGTGTCATGTGGTACACCTAGTATTATTTTCTTGAGACATTTCCATTCCTGACCTTTATAGTGGCTGAAAAAGTCTGCATTCCAATTTGCCCCTTTCTCCACATTTTTACCGGCATTTGTTGTTATAATTTTACTTTATAGCTACCATTCTGACTGGGGTGGGATGAAATATTAGTACAACTTTAATTTTCATTTCTATGATAAGTAGTTAGGATGACCAGTTTTATTTGTTGGTCATTTGTATTTCATCTTTTGAGAACTATCTCTTTACTTTATCCTGATAATTGACTGGGTTGTTTGCTTTTCTGACAGATTTTTTTTAATATTCTTGATCTTAATTATCTAAGACCATTCTTCTTTGTACACATCTGTCCTTCCATGGAAAACAATTGAAAGTCTATAAACCCTTTTGCTAAGTGTTGGTGGTACTCTTTTCCAATAGGATTTACCCTCACCCCATAGAGAACTACTACGGATGATATTAAACTATTGCAGATATTATTAAAACTTTCCATTTTAAACATACTGTGGTTGATTAAAAAAGCATCTCATCCAAGCGGCATAGTTCCTCATTGGGTAAAAGTTTTCCAAGATGGAGTACATTCAAGATATGGTTGATTAAAAAGGAAAAGAGATAATAAGACAACTTCTGTCCTAGTACCCACAATGAGAGAGAGAGAGAGAGAGAGAGAGAGAGAGAGAGAGAGAGAGAGAGAGAGAGAGAGATGGAAATAATCAAGATCTGCTCTTTCCCTAATGGGAACTGAGATGGTGTGATAGCAGAGACTACCAAATGGCTTTATAAACTAAGTGAGAAGAGGTGTATTTTAGTGATGGTGAACCCTGTAGCACATATTAGCTTCTATATCCACAGGATCCAGCAGAAAAGAGTTCTTTGAACAATTAAGAGGTACAAAGAAATTTTGTGGTCTCAAGACACTCACTCCTTTGCTGGTTTGGTTTTTTCCTGTAAGCAAATGCTGCTTTTCAGTACAAACTGAATGTAAGAATGACAAGAAGAAAGAGAGGGAGGGGGTGCCAGCAAAGAAGCAACCATCAATTTATTAAGCTCTCCTCTGGGCAACATAGACCTAGGCTTTGCATAGCTCTGTGAGTAGGAGTAATTGGCCTCCTTTACAGTTGAGGGAACAGCATTAGACAAGTGATATGTAGAACTCCATATTATACTAAGAAGTTCTAGAATTATTTCAAGGATAGGCAAAAATACTTGATAAGGTCATGAGGTAAGACTTACATCCATATACATATGGCACTTTGGGTGAGAGGACCTCTGACGAGAGTTAACAGTGAGGTGGGCATAGGAAAGAACTGAGCTTTAATTCCAGAGGTAGCTCATTAAGAAATTCCCAACTTGACTTTCAGTGACTGCACCATTGACTGGCTAAGATTGGCCACTAGACCAGTAGTTCTCAGCCTGTGTGGGGGTCACAACCCCTTTTGGAGAAGGTCAAATAACTCTTTCATAGGGGTCATCTATGATCATCAGAAAACACAGATATTTATATTACAATTTATAATCATGGGAAAATTACAGTTACAAAGTACCAACA
This sequence comes from Rattus norvegicus, assembly GCF_021556685.1. Lineage (NCBI taxonomy): Eukaryota > Metazoa > Chordata > Mammalia > Rodentia > Muridae > Rattus > Rattus norvegicus. The sequence goes on from NC_141554.1 coordinate 34,115,752, forward strand.
ATAATAACTTTATGGTTGGGAGTTACCACAAAATGAGTAGTTGCGCTAGACAACCCATTCTGAATGTAAAAGGAGGCAATCTTTGAATGACCTACACATGAAGGGAAAAGGTTCCAAAAATAGAACTCAGTCCAGTGAAATCTAGAGACATGGAGACCGGGAGGTTGCTCAGAGGTTAAAGCACTTTCATATAAGCATGAAGATCAGAACTTGGATCAGCAAAACACACTTAAAGTGCTAAGCTTGTACAGTAGCTCACCTGCAATCCTAGCCTCAAAAGACAGAGACAGGATCTTCAAAGCAAGACTATCAGTATCAGTGAGCTCTGAGTTTGATTCTGAGAACTTGCTTCAATCAGTAAGGAGGGAAAGGTTATCCCTGACATTAACCTCAGACTTTCACATGCATCCGCATGTGTGCACATGTGCATGTGCACACACGAGCCTGGATGTATGCAAAACATGCATACACACACACACACACACACACACTTATAAACACATGAAAAATAAGAAAAAAGCAAGAAATGGAATATGATATTTGGACTAAATGGATTATGAAGTAAATATTCTAAATATGTTACATGATTTTAGTTTAGTGTTATATAAAATGCAGAACATGGAGAAAATAAAGTCTACCAGTAATCCTTTATTGTGCTCTAAATACATTCTGATTCCATGTATAACTGTATGAGATTATATCTTTCAAATGGCTCTTATTCTAGATATGATTTCATTTGTGTTTCAACACTTTTACTTATCAGCCATCTGCATATTTTAACTCTGTCCTTTTCAACTGCACCAAGTCATACACCACTATATTGCACATACTTAAAAGCAGTTAATAAGCCATTTGATAGAAACATAAAAGATAGATCATATAATCATTTCCTTCATGCAGTGATAGGTGAGACAGAAATATACCAAAATGTACATCTTGACAATTGACAGAAGTAATCGTGATACATAATTATTCCCAATAAGATTCCACTTGAGTAATGTCATCTTTGCCTTTTATGTCTTTCTTTCTTTAAATTCTACTGTAGTCTGATCTTATTTAAAACTTAAAACAACTGAGGGGCAGTGTCAAATAAAGAAAGATCCATATAATAAAAGTTTTTGTAATTCTTTATCCATGGAAGAACTTACCACCGGTAGAATCTATCTTTCATTTTTAGTGCCTTGTTGCTGTTCTATTTATATTTTTATGAACAGAACAGTCTCCACCTCTGTGTCTAATAGATGGGATTGCTATGTGGCCTGAGTACTTTTGGATTTTTAAAAGAATCATGTCAAAGCTAAATTTTCATCACATGTTCTGAAACTCTACCCCAGGGTGTTTTCATTTATATTTAATGTAAAATCAAGGATATTGGAGGTGGAACAGATTGTTCTTCATTGAATATAATCAACAGTATCAGCTCACTTTGAATTCCAGAAATAACATTTGGAATGTTCTTTCTGGTAGAGCACTTCAGGGTATCTGGGTAGCTTGGTCCTTGGTAATTTGAAAACTGAATCACCTAACATGGCAACAGAGGAAACCGAGGAGACTTATAATAAAATACAAAATACACAATTTAGAGAAAGTTTCTAAAGGTGTAGGGTCTCTCTCTCTCTCTCTCTCTCTCTCTCTCTCTCTCTCTCTCTCTCTGTGTGTGTGTGTGTGTGTGTGTGTGTGTGTGAGAGAGAGAGAGAGAGAGAGAGAGAGATTTTTCTTTTATAAAACCCACATTTCTTATCCTCTTTAATTTCCTGCCTGTATTATATTTCTTAAGCACAGTGAGCTATGGGTTTCTATTATTTGACAAAGTAACACATTATGTGAGAAGCCCTTAAAATTAGCCTTTCCCTACAATTTCCTCTACAGGGACCCTCTCTTTGGGTTCTCAAATGTGCAGTAATACCTAAAGTAGTGTAGCTGTGATTAGTAAAAGCCTGTCAGTCTGAAGTAATGGAAATACTATTAAAGATGGCTTAAAACATGAAGTTCATTTATTGACTGGCCAACTCCAAAGGATAAAAGGCAGATCTGGACAGACATATACAAAAATGGATGGTGAGAGTTGAAATTTCTTAGGAATCTGACATTTCTCAACTCTTCTTTTTAATTTTGTGTATTATTCTTTTAATCTTCATTTCATTAATTTCTTTCCTGATTTTTTATTATTTTATTTATTTTCATTTCAAATGTTATACCCCTTCCTGGTTTCCCCTCTTCAAACCACTTATCCCATCCCCTTCCCCACTTCTTCTATGAGGGAGCTCCCCCACTCACCCACCTACTCCCACCTCACCGACCCTAGCATTCCCTTACACTGGGGCATCAAGTTTCTACAGGACCAAAGGCCCCCCCTCCCATTGATGCCAGATAAGGCCATCCTCTGCTATATACGTAGCTGGAGCCATGGGTCCCTCCGTGTGTACTCTTTAGTTGGTGGTTTAGTCCTTATGAGCTCTGGGGGCATCTGGTTAGTGGATATTGTTGTTCTTCCTATGGGGTTTCAAACCTCTTCAGCTCCTTCAGTCCTTTCCATAACTCCTCCATTGGGGTCCCTGCTCTCAGCCTGATGGTTGGCTTCGAGCAGCATCTCTTTTGTCCAGGCTTGGGCAGAGCCACTTAGGACAGCCACATTAGGCTCCTGTCAGCAAGCACTTCTTGGCATCAGCAATAGTATCTGAGTTTGGTGTCTGCATGTGGGATGGATCCCCAGGTGGGGCAGTCTCTGAATGGCCTTTCCTTCAGTCTCTGTGCCACACTTTTTCCCTGCATTTCTTTTAGATAGGAACAAATCTGTGTTAAAAATTTTGAGATGGATGGGTGGACCCATCCTTCAACTGGGGGCCGTGCCTAACCTCTAGATACGGTCTCTACAGGTTCTCTCGCCCCTTTGTTGGGTATTTCAACTATTGTCATCCTAGTTGGATCCTGGGAGCCTCTTGCTTTCCTGGCATCTGGAACTTTCTAGTGGCTACCCTAAGTTCCCCATCCCCCCGCTTATGTTGGTCTCACTCTCCTATCCCTAGGTAATCACTCTCTAAGTTGTATTATGATTATTCACAAACTCAAGAATTGTCTTCTACCAACTTCTCATTTCTTAATCTACCCACTAAATCAATTCTTCAGAACATTTAGTAGTCCAGTGCTGTGACTTCACATTTAAATAAAATTTATTTTGAGACCATATTGCAGCACAATATTTTAGATGGGAATAATGGGGATCTCCAAAGAGTTGAAAGCAATAGTCCTGGATTCTGTGATCTCAGAAGTAGCAACTGGCATAGCAAACCCTCTACAGGTTACCAAGCCAGAGCAGTCAGCAGCTGGATACAGATGAAGAAGCAAGAAGCCTACAACGTAGACGGGCCCATCTTGTAGCCTCTGAGAGGCACAGAGCTGCTAGTGTCAGTCTAAAGTACAAGGAAGCTGGGGCCTCATATGCTGGAGCAACAGCAGGGAAAAAAAACCCATCCCATTCCAGGATGAAGGGCCACATGAGAGTCTTTTTGCTCTATCTAGCTGTTCGGCCTACTATATAGTTACCATGTCACTCTATTTGTTGACCACCTGCCACGCTTCTCTGGAAACCTTCACAGATATGTGCATAAGTAACACTTTGAAAACTCTAAGTCCAGTGAAGCTGACATACAAAATTAACCATAGGGGTCTGCCAGAAATAGATTTTGTGATTGTCCCTGGGAAAGGGAATTCAGGAAAGCCCTGTTATGATTTTCAGTATCAACACATGGGGAAGATTGGTTTAAAATGGGGTGCTGATAGCATTATTAAGGGAATGGTTGCAGAATTTTCTGGAAACATTTATTGTAAGTAACTTTGTAAAGAATCCTAAGTGCAGAGAACAGTATGGTCAACCTATTTTCTCATCATGCAGCTCATTGACTTGGAGCTTCCTCCAAGTGACAATGTAACAAACCCTAGGTGTCATCTTTCCTTGTGTAATCCTTTGTTTTGTATCTCCGAAAGGACCTAAGCCCTAACCATAAGAATGAGAGGAGAAGCCCTTGGTCTTACCAAGGATGGACCCCCAGTGTAGGGGAATGTCAGGGCAGAAAGGTGGGAAGGGGTGGGTGGATGGGTAGGGTAACACCCTCGTAGAAGAAGGAGGAGGGGGGATAGGATAGGGGGCTAATGGATGGGGAACCTGGAAAGGGGATAACATCTGAAATGTAAATAAAATATATCTAATAAAAAAAGAATCTCCCACAACATTACCACCACACCTTACAAATGGAAAAGATCACCTTCAGTCAGGTAAATTCTTCCTTGGTCTCAGAAAATAACTTGTTATTATATATGACTCCAGATGTACATAAAGTCCATGTATCATGATTGTTGATAAACCATTTTAGGATTCTTTTAGTCTGTAGTTTTGGTTTCCATTTCTTTCATTATTCAAAACATTTATATTTATTTAGAGGTTATTGTGCTAGTTACTGTTTTATTGTTATGAAGAGACGCCATGGCCATGACAGCTCTTTTATAGAAAAGCATTTAATTGGAGCTGGCTTATAGTTCAGAGGGTTAGTGCGTTATCATCATGGCAGGAAATATGACAGCATGCAGGCAGAAATGGTGCTCGAGAAGTAGCTGAGACTTCTACATCCTGATTCATTTGCAGAGAAGCAGATTCTGGGCCTCAAATGAGCCTTTGAAACTGCAAAGCCCTGACCCCTCAAATGATACACTTCCTTCAATGCCTTTTAATCCTCCTAATCATTTTAAATACTGCCACTCCCTAGGACTAAGCATTCAAATATATATAAGTCTATGGAGGTCATTGTTATTCAAACCACCACATGTATTTAAAGGTTATTTAGCTATGGCCAGTTTCAGAGCCTGGGTTCTGTTGACTGCATCCTTGAGGGCCATTTCATATTAGTCTTGCAAGAGTTTGATGCACTTCAGTATGGAGGTGGCTATGGAGGCTCAACTTGCCAATTTGTAGTTAAGTAGAAGCATACTCAAGCTGGCTGTTTTCCTTTCAATATAACCTAATAGTTTTTTGTTGATATAACAAGTATCGACTTCTCTTCTTGTTGCTTCATGTCTGAAAACAGTAAATTGTACAAGGGCCCATTATTCCCATTAATAGTAAATACGACTTAGTGATGTAAATGCCAGTATGCACTTGATAAGAAAAAAAAAACAAATGAATGCTATTTAATACACCAGGAGCACACATAGATATATACGATTCAAATTCAGGGCAAAACGTTTCTAGATATCTTGAGAGATGCTTCAACATTTAAGAGTGAGGCTCTGGAAAGAGTTGGAGGAGGGGACACCATGTCTCCATCTCCATGTGCTTGCTTGGTGTATAAGCCAGACCCCATGCATGCTAGGCAGGTACTCTGACAACTCAGATACAGCCCAGCCCTAAATATTGATTTAGCTTGTTCTCAAATTGTAAATCCCAATTTTCAGTGAAACCGCAATTATTGTTTGATTCCATCCCGTGTCTGTCTTCTCTCTCTCTCTCTCTCTCTCTCTCTCTCTCTCTCTCTCTCTCTCTCTCTCTCTCTCTCTCTCCCTCTCCCTCTCTCTCTCCCTCTCTCTCTCTCCCTCTCTCTCTCTCCCCCTCTCTCTTCCTCTCTCTCTCTCTCTCTCTCTCTCTCTCTCTCTCTCTCTCTCTCTCACACACACACACACACACACCCCAAAAAGGAAAATAAAAAATAACACTCAGATTTTTAAAGTGTGATTCAGTTTCTCTACATGGCATATGCTTTCAGGGTACCATGTGCCTGTTATACATTCACTTGGGAGAGAACCATTTTATGTCATTCTGCCAATAACTGGATTAACGGATCTAATTATTTTGTCTCACATGTAATTCCTAGGGACAGCTTTTTAATTTAATTTTGTTTCTAAAATTATGTGTAACTATAAAGATTCCACCAACTGGGTATGGGTGTTCATCATTTCATTGGGCATGCGATATTTGGCAAATGCCTTTGAAAATTTAACTGAAACTTAAGATCATGTATAACGTTTACATGACTCGAAAATTAACTCTAGGACATATATAGTCAAAGAAGCACAGATGGTGCTCTTGTTCTCCTTTCTCCCCTGTGGCCGTTGGTTTGTTTAGCTTTCAGTTACTAGTTATTGAACTCATGGCTTTATGCACGCTAGCCATAGGCTGTATCACTAAGCTATACCTCAGCTCCAGCTCTCATTATTTAATGAGTATATGATCTAGTCCCATCCTGCTCTTAGAAAAGGAGTGTTTATTTGTGCCATTTTCTACTGAACTATATGTTTAACACCCACTACATTATGTTTTCACACACACACACACACACACACACACACACACACACACACACTAAGAAAAAGTAAATAGCTAGTGTACATGCATGTTGTGGTGGTTTAAATACAAATGATGGCCCCAGTAGACTCATATGTTTGTATGTTTGGCACATATGGAGTGGCACTATTAGTAGGTGAGCCCTTATTGGGGTAGTTGTGGCCTTGTTTGAGGAAGTATGTCCTGATGGTGGTGAGATTTGAGAGAGAGAGAGAGAGAGAGAGAGAGAGAGAGAGAGAGAGAGAGAGAGAGAGAGAGTGTGTGTACTAGAGGACCTCAGCTGTTATTTCCTCTATGGCTGTGTCTTAGTCACGGGATCTCTTGCTGTGAAGATACAGCATGACCACATCAACTCTTAGGACAACATTTAATTGGGGCTGGCTTACAGTTTCAGAAGTTTAGTCCATTATCATCATGGCAAGAAACACTGCAGCATTCAGACAAACATGGTGCTGGAGGAGCGAAGAATTTACATCTTGACCTGAAGGCAGCCAGGAGTGGTCGGGAATGCATGATGTAGTGGGTGTTAAACATATAGTTTAACGTGTGTGTGTGTGTGTGTGTGTGTGTGTGTGTGTGTGTGTGTGTGTGTGTGTGTGTGTATTCAAGCTACACTCAGACTCCTGCTGCCTTCAGATCAAGGTGTAGAACTCTCAGCTCCTTATCCAGCACCATGTCTACCTGCATTTTTCCATGCTTCCCATCATGATGATTGATAACGGACTAAACATCTGAACCTGTAAGCTAGCCCCAATTAAATATTTTTCCCTTATAAGATTTGCCATGGTCATGGTGTCTGTTCTCAGCAATAGAATCCCTAACTAAGGCACATGTATAACTTCTAAAAATTTCAATGAGGCACATTTTTATTCTTATGGTTGTCACCTGACAAATATATGTATGTAAGAGTTTAACTGCCCCACCCCTATCTAATATTTTCTCCCAAGTGGTTTCTTATTAGTTTCCTACTGTACACATTTGAAATTACCTCAGTAACCTTTTCTTAGCTTTTTCCTCTATTCCTAAACTATTGAACCAGTTTCGTTCAATTCTCAGTTGACATTAATATGTACAAGCCAAGCAGTTTCCCACTCCATGCTTTACAAACTTTTCTTCCTCCCCATTTATGGATAGATGGATTATACCCACATCTGCTGGAGTCAACCAGATGCAGGTGTCTCCTGTCTCCTATATAGCATTAGTCATAGTTGCCTAGGTAAATGTGTGCCTGATTCTTCCCACTTTTATTCAGCAGCTGTTGTGCTGGGAATCTGCAGCTTGCTCTCTGGTTGATTTGCATCCTGAGAATCCTCTGCTTCTTTCAGGGACCTGTGAGCAGTACCAGAAGCATTCTTGTTCATGATATACTACCAGACCGACTCCCTCCCTCCCAATTTCCTTCTACAAAGTGTTGGTAGTTTTTATCTTGTCATTCATGGGAATATCTTGGGAGCTCATTTGGCTGATGGTGTTCCTGGAGTTTTACTTTGCCGTCTTACTTACCTTCTCTCTTTTAAAGGGAGAGATCCAAACTGTTTTTGCCAACTTCCCATAATCCAATGGTGGCTGTAGATTTTATAAAAAATAAAGTATGCCTTGCATAATTATTTATAAGTATGAAATATCTCTTATATCATTTAAAACTTTACTTAGCATAATTAGCATACGAGAAGACAAATCTAAGCAAATGGTAGTTCTCACAAAGTTAGAATATGTTAATCATCCACGGTGGAAAAATAAAACTCAGCTATACTGCAAGAGACAAACCTTTTTCCCCCTTGAAAGTGAACAGCAGCCCACTTTTTATGGTACATATGCAATGATTACATATATTTTAATTGTTGGGTTTCTTTACTCCTGTGAGCTTCAAAGCCTATCTATTTTTTTAACTTGACTTCCTGCAATGGGAATCATCTGTAAAGAAACATGGGAAATATTTGCCCTGTTTGTAGTTTCTGCTGGTAGTATTTTTCAAGTTATAAGGACTTCCATAATTAATTGATTTCAGTAGTGAACATGGTTCACCTGCTCAAAATACTAAATTTATCCACAGGTTTTTTTTTAATTTCCACTTGGGAACGGAGAACTCAAAGTAATGGGATGTTTTTCTTGAGCAGTGGATATCAACCTGTGGGTTGCAGCCCCCTCCCCTGCTATCACAAAAGTCACCTAAGACCATCAGAAAACACAAATCTTTACATTAAGCTTCATAGCAGTTGCAAAATTACAGTTATAAAGTAGCAATGAAATAATTTATGGCTGGAAGGTCACCACAACGTCAGGAACTATACTAAAGGGTCATAGCATTAGGAAATGGGAAACACTATCCTAGTGCTATGCCTCCACTAAATAGATCAGAGTTATTGAGTAACATCAAGAATTTCCATGATTAGGTTTAAATAAGTTTGTGAAAAGGATATATATTTTTCCAGAAAATTTTACCCAAAGTGTACTAGTGGGATGGAAATGACAGTTTAAGAGACTATTAACTTTCAATCATGAAACATTTGTTAGTAAATGCTAAGCAAATCTTCTAGATGCTCACCCCAAGATCAGAAACAGCATTCCCAGAGTTCAAGATCCCATGGGGAGGGGAAGGGATGATGAACTCAAAATCATTGTGAACAAGAAAATATTCTACCTATTACTATTAAAGAAGATATTTAGACTTTCAATTTGTTAAAATTTGCAAGCTGTACAATCTTGTGATACTGTGACATGATGTTGTCATTTGCAAAGTTCACACTCCAGAACTGTGCAATGGAGTTACAAAAAATAAAAATCACAAGAAGCATCATAATGTCTTAAGTCAGATTATGATTTTCTGTGGGGCTATACTCATAGCTATCCTAAGCTGCATGCAGCACATGGGCCAAGGTGTCAATACCCTTGTGAGAAGGAGTAAGAAGGTACTTGCAGGGCCTATATACTCTAAACATTAGAACCCATTAACTTTTTTCTTCTAACTTTTATAAGCTATTAATTTGAGAGGCACCAGGGTGTTATCTGCCCACCTCTAGATTGAAAAAGAAACACAGAATCAAGGCTATTCTAGGCATCTGTCAAGCTGTAATTACCTCTTTGCTCAGAGAAATCTTTATGTAAGCCTAATGCAGATTGGCGTTTCTTGGTTTAAAAGAACATTCCCAGTCATCTTTTGAATAGAATGATCCTTAGTAATGATGCTTATTTCAATATGTTTTGATACAGGGAAGATGTTCCCAGTGTGGCCCTGACATGGGAGATTACACCTTTAATTCAGTAATTTCTTATTTATTTATTCATCTCCTTTTTCTAGTTTAGAGTTATTGAATGATGTTAAGTGAAGCATTTCCAAGGTTTAAATAAGTTTATGAAAATATACATCATGTGTTGTACAGTTTTCCAGAAATTTTTACCCAAAATATAGGGGGGATGGAAATAAGTTTATAAGAGAGCATTAATTTTCAAACATTAAACATTTGTTCAGTGTCTTAAGCTGAGCTTCCAGAAGTTTACCCTAAGATCAGAAACTATGAGTAAGTAACCCACTAGAAAGACCTCATGAGAAGACTGAATTAGGAAGGTAGGAAGAAGAACTTTGTCAGAAGGAAAAAAATGCAGTGTCAGACAAGGTTTCCCAGAAGGGAAACTTTGACTTAGTCTACAGGAGAATTTGAGATACTTTGGGTGATATCTAAGAGTGGCCCCACTAAGAATTGTGTTTTCTAGGATGCTCACTGGGTTATAGACTTGACGGCAGCTTAACCATGCTAATGTCATGCATTTAGATAACACAAAATTGGTGATCTGAGAACATTTTTTGGAAAAGAGTTAAGCTCGGTGCTGGGTGCTGAGAGTGAGAGGACCCTAGGTCAATGTATGCCATCTTCCATTTCCCACATCATGCTTTCTCTCTACTCCTTACATGTATTCTAGTCCCACTATTTTTGCCCGAAGATGCGTAATGAGTGTCAGATCTAGTCCATTTTCTAGAAATGTACCAATCTCACAATGGAAACTATCTATGCTTAAGTCTAGAGTTTGTTTCCAGGCAAAGAGTCCTCTTTCACTTACTATTATCTCCAGAGAAACAACTTGGGAGTAAATTAATTTAAATGTAAAAAAGATAATTGCTGTCAAGTGTCTGCTCTTCTGATCTTTAATTCACATCATAAATATGCAAAGAGAGTAACCTGAAAGTTCTGACAGGGGTGATGGATCACCAGCCACTCAAATGCCAATTAAATGAATGGATGGTGTGGGTAAGAAAGTGCCCTATCCATTAACACTATATCTATGCAGAAGAGAACTAAATACAATGGAACTGTTTGAGTCCCAGGTACTTTCCTAGGGATTTGGTGTATTTAATCATTATTGCAATCCTCTAAGGCAAGTGCATTTAACCATCACTTAATGATGGGGACATGGATTTTGTCATTGGGTGAACATCATGGACTGTAACTACACAAAATATGGTATAACATCACTGGCCAAGGTAGTCCCAAAACACTACCATTGTATTGCTGTCCATCGTTGACCAAAGCAATTATTTTTATTTTGAAAAATGAATTCATCCAAGAGATAAAAATGTATTCATCTGATACCTATTTATTATACAACCTGTGTTACAGGCATAAGATAGGGTGAGAGCTGTTTATGTAAAATAACAAAATAGATCTGGTCCATTCTTCTGTTGATGGTATGACCTAGTATCAAATGCTAATTTTAAAAAAATGAAAGAAAATACATAGGCAATTACAGATTATGGTATTTGTTATGGAAGAAAAATCTAGGATACTAGAGAAGATAGTCTTGGCAGAAGAGTAAGACAGTCAGGGAAGTCTTCAGTGAGGAAGTGGTGTTTAAGATACAGCCTACAGCTTAAATGGAAAAAGCCAGCAGGCCAAGAATGAAGTGAGAAAGTGGGGTTTGCTGGAGCTTGGAGAAAGTGTAATGAGAGCTGTATGGATGTCCTTAACAAATGAAAACGTGGTGTGGAAAGATGAGAAGCAAGGACCAATGAAGTAAGACAGGGCATTTTGGAGTAGAAGTTGGCAAATGAGCAAGAGCCAGATGCCCATGTTGGTAAATCAACTTTTCCTGAAATACAACCAGAGCCATGGCCTTCATGTATTGTTCATGGCCACCTCTACTCTAGGATAACACCTTCCATAAAATGTAACATACAGTCTAGCCCACAAAGCCTAAAATATTTACTGTCTCATTACGGAAAGAGTGTTGACCCATGGTCTAGACCACAAAAAGAAGTCTGGGATTTATTCCAAGCAAGAGAGGTGCAAAAAGAGGGTTTGGGGCAATAGAATTGAGTAAGGCAACTCAGGCCAGCAAGCTGGCTCAGCAGGTAAAGGTTTTTGCTGTTATGACTGACCACGTGGTGGAAAGAGAGAAGCGACTCCTGCAAGTTCCTCTCAAGCCCTCACACAAGCGCCACTACACTTTCATGCCCTTGCCCAATAAATAAGTGTAATTATAAAATAAGGCAAGTCAACATTTAGTAACTGAATTCTGGGTATCCTTTGTCAAAAGTGGAATCCGAGAATGAAGCAGGAAGCCATTAGAAGTTCTTAAAAGAGTCTGAATATGACTGACTCAGAGCAGTGCTCTGGGTGCCAAGAAAACCACTGCACCCATTAGGACTTAGTTGTATACATCGAAGTGGAGACTGAGAGGTATCAAGAAGTAGAATGTAAACCGTGACCTTCTAGCTTGGCAACTGGGTATGTAATAGTCCCAAACAACATGATGAGTCCATGAAAGTATAAGAACATCCTGAGAGTTCCCCATTAATAAGTTCCCGGGACTGTACTGCATGAAAATCATGTCTCTGTTTTTCCAATCAGCAGTCAAAAAAGATCTACCAATATTCACTTTCTCATTGCCTGTGTTTGGAGCAAATATATAATGGAGCCACAAAGCTGTAGTCAAAGTGATGTCTTTTAGGTAGAAAGGCTTAGACTTTGTTTACTTTTATCTTTACATTTTATAGAGATTATATATAATTTGTATTATACATTCACATAAACTAATTGTGACATTTGTTGTCAAAGTTGCAAGTATTTGAGATCACTGGTGAAAACGCTTCAAATGCAAATTAAATGTATATTGGCATGGACTGTTCAGGGAACATCTTTGAGACATACTCTATGGGACTTAATATAATTCTAGAGCTCTTGCAGTCACCCTAACATTTAGTTTGTGATACTAGTGGAGGATCACATACTAACATTTCTCAGATCCCATCTTCCATAAGAAGGTTCTAGTACTTTGTTTAGCTTGAGCAAGAATAGCTCCGAGGATGCTAAGCCCTAGGAAGGCCTCCCACTTCAAGTCATCTTTGCATCTAAACCAAGAGAATGGGCAAGAAACTTCATTGGGTACCTTTTCGATGCCACCCAAGGTGAATAGAATCTTAAGCCCAAGCTACCTACATGAATCTTCTTTGGGTTATCATTTTCTTCCATTCGCAGGCTTCTTTATGGCATTTTCATATACAGTTCAGATTGACTCTTTCCTGTTGCTTGTTCTCTTCCCCATCTCCTCATTTGTAGCTTAGATCTTAGTATTCTCCTTTCCACTTATCACCACACTTGTTCTGTTACCTTCCCCCCTCCCTCCTGAAAGTCCTTTTCCTCTCTCATGAACACCTTCTAGTATCCTGACCTCAACCCACATATGTTCACACACATAAAATTTAGAAGTTGAGATTTTCATACAAAAATTCTCATATGTCTTAAGGAACAGGCCCAGCCCAAGTTATAGTGTAGAAACCTAAGGAATGACTCATGTGGAATAATTTCTGGGAACCTATATGGAGAGTTCCATTTTTCTTTCTTTAAAAAAAAATCTAACATCTCGTCTACATAGAGGAATTATTAGTAAATAGTGAGTTATTAATTGTGCAAGTAATTACCTGTTCTGTTCTGACTTCCAGCAGAAGTTTTATCGGGGTAAAATGTTGTTAGGGTGGAGTTATTTTGAGTTTTGTTTCCCTCAACCTCTGTCCTAAAGATTTATTCTGGGACTTCCCCCTCCATAGCTCTAAAGATATATTTAAATGATGCCATGTATGGACCCTGAAGGGACTATCAATATCTCATCTGGGCAGAGAAAATATATTCTTAAAAGAATCTCTAGAAAAGGGAGACATAACTACAGATTCGGAGGAAATTCAAAAAATCATCAGATCTTACTATAAAAACCTATATTCAACAAAATTTGAAAATCTTCAGGAAATGGACAATTTCCTAGACAGATACCAGGTATCGAAGTTAAATCAGGAACAGATAAACCAGTTAAACAACCCCATAACTCCTAAGGAAATAGAAGCAGTCATTAAAGGTCTCCCAACCAAAAAGAGCCCAGGTCCAGACGGGTTTAGTGCAGAATTCTATCAAACCTTCATAGAAGACCTCATACCAATATTATCCAAACTATTCCACAAAATTGAAACAGATGGAGCCCTACCGAATTCCTTCTACGAAGCCACAATTACTCTTATACCTAAACCACACAAAGACACAACAAAGAAAGAGAACTTCAGACCAATTTCCCTTATGAATATCGACGCAAAAATACTCAATAAAATTCTGGCAAACCGAATTCAAGAGCACATCAAAACAATCATCCATCATGATCAAGTAGGCTTCATCCCAGGCATGCAGGGATGGTTTAATATACGGAAAACCATCAACGTGATCCATTATATAAACAAACTGAAAGAACAGAACCACATGATCATTTCATTAGATGCTGAGAAAGCATTTGACAAAATTCAACACCCCTTCATGATAAAAGTCCTGGAAAGAATAGGAATTCAAGGCCCATACCTAAACATAGTAAAAGCCATATACAGCAAACCAGTTGCTAACATTAAACTAAATGGAGAGAAACTTGAAGCAATCCCACTAAAATCAGGGACTAGACAAGGCTGCCCACTCTCTCCCTACTTATTCAATATAGTTCTTGAAGTTCTAGCCAGAGCAATCAGACAACAAAAGGAGATCAAGGGGATACAGATCGGAAAAGAAGAGGTCAAAATATCACTATTTGCAGATGACATGATAGTATATTTAAGTGATCCCAAAAGTTCCACCAGAGAACTACTAAAGCTGATAAACAACTTCAGCAAAGTGGCTGGGTATAAAATTAACTCAAATAAATCGGTTGCCTTCCTCTATACAAAAGAGAAACAAGCCGAGAAAGAAATTAGGGAAACGACACCCTTCATAATAGACCCAAATAATATAAAGTACCTCGGTGTGACTTTAACCAAGCAAGTAAAAGATCTGTACAATAAGAACTTCAAGACACTGAGGAAAGAAATTGAAGAAGACCTCAGAAGATGGAAAGATCTCCCATGCTCATGGATAGGCAGGATTAATGTAGTAAAAATGGCCATTTTACCAAAAGCAATCTACAGATTCAATGCAATCCCCATCAAAATACCAATCCAATCCTTCAAAGAGTTAGACAGAACAATTTGCAAATTCATCTGGAATAACAAAAAACCCAGGATAGCTAAAGCTATCCTCAACAATAAAAGGACTTCAGGGGGAATCACTATCCCTGAACTCAAGCAGTATTACAGAGCAATAGTGATAAAAACTGCATGGTATTGGTACAGAGACAGACAGATAGACCAATGGAACAGAATTGAAGACCCAGAAATGAACCCACACACCTATGGTCACTTGATTTTTGACAAAGGAGCCAAAACCATCCAATGGAAAAAGGATAGCATTTTCAGCAAATGGTGCTGGTTCAACTGGAGGGCAACATGTAGAAGAATGCACATCGATCCATCCTTATCACCCTGTACAAAGCTTAAATCCAAGTGGATCAAGGACCTCCACATCAAACCAGACACACTCAAAGTAATAGAAGAAAAACTAGGGAAGCATCTGGAACACATGGGCACTGGAAAAAATTTCCTGAACAAAACACCAATGGCTTATGCTCTAAGATCAAGAATCGACAAATGGGATCTCATAAAACTGCAAAGCTTCTGTAAGGCAAAGGACATTGTGGTTAGGACAAAACGGCAACCAACAGATTGGGAAAAGATCTTTACCAATCCTACAACAGATAGAGGCCTTATATGCAAAATATACAAAGAACTCAAGAAGTTAGACCGCAGGGAGACAAATAACCCTATTAAAAATGGGGTTCAGAGCTAAACAAAGAATTCACAGCTGAGGAATGCCGAATGGCTGAGAAACACCTAAAGAAATGTTCAACATCTTTAGTCATAAGGGAAATGCAAATCAAAACAACCCTGAGATTTCACCTCACACCAGTGCGATTGGCTAAGATCAAAAACTCAGGTGACAGCAGATGCTGGCGAGGATGTGGAGAAAGAGGAACACTCCTCCATTGTTGGTGGGATTGCAGACTGGTAAAACCATTCTGGAAATCAGTCTGGAGGTTCCTCAGAAAATTGGACATTGAACTGCCTGAGGATCCAGCTATACCTCTCTTGGGCATATACCCAAAAGATGCCTCAACATATAAAAGAGACACGTGCTCCACTATGTTCATCGCAGCCTTATTTATAATAGCCAGAAAATGGAAAGAACCCAGATGCCCTTCAACAGAGGAATGGATACAGAAAATGTGGTACATCTACACAATGGAATATTACTCAGCTATCAAAAACAACGAGTTTATGAAATTCGTAGGCAAATGGTTGGAACTGGAAAATATCATCCTGAGTGAGCTAACCCAATCACAGAAAGACATACATGGTATGCACTCATTGATAAGTGGCTATTAGCCCAAATGCTTGAATTACCCTAGATCCCTAGAACAAACGAAACTCAAGACGCATGATCAAAATGTGAATGCTTCACTCCTTCTTTAAATGAGGAAAAAGAATACCCTTGGCAGGGAAGGGAGAGGCAAAGATTAAAACAGAGACTGAAGGAACACCCATTCAGAGCCTGCCCCACATGTGGCCCATACATATACAGCCACCCAATTAGACAAGATGGATGAAGCAAAGAAGTGCAGACCGACAGGAGCCGGATGTAGATCGCTCCTGAGAGACACAGCCAGAATACAGCAAATATAGAGGCGAATGCCAGCAGCAAACCACTGAACTGAGAATAGGTCCCCTATTGAAGGAATCAGAGAAAGAACTGGAAGAGCTTGAAGGGACTCGAGACCCCAAAAGTACAACAATGCCAAGCAACCAGAGCTTCCAGGGACTAAGCCACTACCTAAAGACTATACATGGACTGACCCTGGACTCTGACCCCATAGGTAGCAATGAATATCCTAGTAAGAGCACCAGTGGAAGGGGAAGCTCTGGGTCCTGCTAAGACTGAACCCCCAGTGAACTAGTCTATGGGGGGAGGGCGGCAATGGGGGGAGGGTTGGGAGGGGAACACCCATAAGGAAGGGGAGGGGGGAGGGGGATGTTTGCCCGGAAACCGGGAAAGGGAATAACACTCGAAATGTATATAAGAAATACTCAAGTTAATAAAAAAAAAAATTACAAAAAAAAAAACAAAAAAACAAAAAAAAAAAAGAATCTCTAATGCCTGTCTTATTTTCATTCTTACAGTATTTTTAATTGTTAATAGTGCAAACCGCAGATATAAAAATAAAACAGGGCCTTACACTTTTATCAAAATAAAATTCATATAGGAATAGTCTTTCACCTTTTGTATATCACTGTGAAATTCTGCTACGTATTGTGATTCATTTAGACTTTGTTATTTTTAAATTCCATACTGTATTTTAGATTGACTTATATATATTCTTATGTGTGGGGGAGTCTTAATTTTTGAGACAGGGTCTTTCCTTGAAAGCCTAATTGGCCTGGTCCACACTGTATAGCCTAGTATGACCTTAAACTTAATGCAGTTCCACCTGCAATGCTGAGCTCCCACCCTCCAATGCTGAGCTCCACCCTCCAATGCTGAGCTCCCACCCTCCAATGCTGAGCTCCCACCCTCCAATGCTGAGCTCCCACCCTCCAATGCTGAGCTCCCACCCTCCAATGCTGAGCTCCCACCCTCCAATGCTGAGCTCCCACCCTCCAATGCTGAGCTCCCACCCTCCAATGCTGAGCTCCCACCCTCCAATGCTGAGCTCCCACCCTCCAATGCTGAACTCCCACCCTCCAATGCTGAACTCCCACCCTCCAATGCTGAGCTCCCACCCTCCAATGCTGAGCTCCCACCCTCCAATGTTGAGGTTGAAGGTGTCTCCTCCAGGTCAGGCACTCACACTGCTCTTTATATAAAATATATTGAAAACTGTATCTTTTGCTTCAGTTTTTTTTTTAAGTCGTTGTTGTTTGTTTGTTGAATTCTTTTCTTCTCACCTCCTACAGAGTATTTTCCCTCTTTTGCCTATTTAAAGATGGATCTTGCTTGAGTATCAAAGAAACTCAAGGAACAAAATGCTTTCTTTAAGGTGAAAATATTAGCATTTATTTTTTCCAAAGATTATTGCATGTGGTTGGACCAGCCTTTGTAATTCACCCTAGTTCTGGATCTAAGCTTCCACTTAAGCTTCCATTTGGTAGCAGGAATGAAAACTCCAACAACACTAAAAGTGTAAGACAATCTCTCTGGCTCTGTTATGTAGCCTTGAATGTGGAAAAAACAAGAGACAATGAGAGTACCAAAAACCACCTTGTATTATTATCTTAGGGGATATGTAAGGCAATAGTACAGGGTTTGCTCTTGGGGCTTTGTGCGCAGGGAGCTGTTCTCCCACTTGTGTTTGGTTTACTTGTTCACTTTTGTTGCTAGCCCCAATGTATATCTATTATTGAAAAGTAATCTTTCTGTGATTCTTTCAGGTAATACATGAATAGATAGCTTCAGGGAGTAACCTTTTTGGTTTTTTCACATAGTCACAAGGCAAACTACAACCTCTCTAAATATAAAAGTGGGAAGCCCTCACTGTCACTCAAGTCCATACTCAAAGCAGATTTCCCAACATAATAGAAAACAGGATTTCTATCTGCCTTTCCATGGATGAAGTACAGCTACTGGTCAATTTATAAGGGAGGGTGAGACTAAATTCAAACAGAGAGGCACGCTTTAGAGATTTTGTGATTATCGTGATTGACTAAGAATCCGTGCACTTTTCAGGTGGACCGAGACACTGATAGGTGTTGTAGGATTTTGAGGATTGTTTCTGAATAGTCATGATTGCACTATGCACCCATGCTTCCCTACCCTGATTTTCACCTATTGGTAAGATAGTTCCATCTGTCCTATGGCGGTTTATAAATCTCTGCATGTTGCCATATTTGAAGTTTCCTTGAGGCTATTATCTGTACCTTTTAAAATAGTACTTCCCCGTTGATGCTTACCTCCATCCACGCATGTCCACCTTACCAACTGGGACTAGAGTTTCCGAACGCCACCTTTATGGCTAACTTTAATTCTAATGGAGCTCTACATCATCCCAACATTCATATGACACTGTAATGGCTATGATTCTTAACCCTAAGGAACACCTGAAAAGCCCCAGTACTTCTGAATACAGAATATAGGACCACTGGGTCCAGAAAATAGGGCCACTGTATTTAATTCTACCTATTCCTCTCACTTCTCCATCCTTAGATAGCACTCTTAATGGGAGAACTCTAGGCATAAACTTCCCCTGATACCAACATCTCCATGATACCTGGTCCTTCCTTTTCCATGACTGGGTAGTCTCCCTGTAGCTACCTCTGTTAATTTTGATCACCCTTCAAGCCATCTCTGAGACAAGCATTTTTTTGTGTGTATATAGTTGATTCCAATTGTATTCACATGAAATGTAATTCAGGAGAAGAGGAATAGAGTCAAAGAGAGATAAAGCTAGCAAACTTCCTAGTAATAGAAACAGCATGGTACTGGCACAAAATAGACATATAGACCAATGAAACACCATAAAAAATGAGTACATGTTACTACAACCATCTGCTATTTGACAAAGATGACAAAAAACACACTGGATGAAGAAAATTTCAACAAATGGTGCTGTAAAACTGGATGTCCACATGTAGAAGAATAAAATTAATACCATATTTATAATCATGCTTAAAAATTAATCCCAAATTGATCAGATTTAATGTAAAGCCTGGAATATTAAAACTGCTAGAAGAAAATAGGCACAGTATATTTTCACACCTGCATGATTCAGGTGTGAGAATGGACTCTCTGAATAGGACCAAGTTTGTTCAGAAATTAAGGTCAGTAATGGACAAGCAGGATGTCATACAAGTTACAAATTTGTACATAATAGAGGAAACAATCAATTGCATGAATGAGCCCACAGAGGGAGATAGAATCTTTTGTCAGCTGTACATCCAATAGAAGACTGATATCTCAGATATATAATGAGCTAAATAAACAAATAATCAAGAAAATAACCCAATTAAAAGGTGGGCTGTGAATCTGAACAGAAAGTGCTCAAAAGAAGAAAAAAAGGCAACTGAGAAATATCTCACAAAAGTTCACATCTACAACAGTTACAAAAATATATGGAAATGATTTTGAAATTTCATGTCAATCAGAATGGCAGAAAGATAAAGAGACAACTCAAAACAAATACGCTTGAGAATTCAGAGAAAAGGAGTGCCCCAATTCAGTTATTGGGTTTTCAGACTGTTGTAGCCACTATGAAAATTACTGTGCAGAATTCTCAAAAGACTAAAAATAGATCTACTTATGATCCAGTTATGCCATTTCTTGGCAATCACAGTGGTGTTCACTCTTAAACAAAGGTACACACACACAAAAAAAAGCTGAAATGGATTCTTTAGGTTGTTTTTGTGCAGTTGTAGAAGAAGGGGTCATAAATCTGAGAAGGAGTTGGAGAGTGACCAGAGATGGTTAGAAATGATGTAAATATAACACCTGTGTATGAAGTAAACTAAGAAATAAATTTTAAAAAATGAGGTAAAAGGCCATGAGAGTGAAACAGAACTTACTATGTAGACCAGGCTGGCCTCAAATTCACAGAAGTCGGCTTACCTCTGTCTCCTGAATGCTAGGATTAAAGACTTGCACAACGTGTTCAGCCTCAATGGTGAATTATAAAACCGTTTACTATTTTTGGCAATGGTAAGTTCATTTTCCTGTGTAGCACAGATTATTATTTAAGTTGAATAACTTAAAATTATTCAACTGTGGATCAACTTGATTGTAATATTTATACTTTGATTCCTGTCTAGAATTTCTCTGTGGAAGGTAATTCCCTGACTTTTCCCATGAACCATACATGGCTAGGATGCATCTTTGTAGACTGATCTTACAAGCCATTTGACGTGAGAAAGGACCCAGTTGACTGCTATGTCTCCTATCATTTCTCGCTGCACCCTTTGTCATTTTTCTTCTATTGAAAATGCGCCAAACTTAATATTTCATCTGTGCCATTTTCTGAGACCTGCTTTTCTCTTACCTTATGCTGGCATTTCCTTGGCTTCTCATTATTAATTCACAGGCCATTATTCTTACACTCCTCTTCAAAATTTGCTCTTGTTCATTACGTACATTCTCTAGTAATACCACCCCAAGTTCTCCAAGTGTAGAAACATTCCCTATATGTATTTAAGAACTGGCACCTTCTGAATTCTCTTCCATATGCTAGATTAATATCAACATTTAAATGTTCACATGGGGGAAACACCATCTTAGTTTATTCATCTCTTTAACTCTCCCACTTTGATCATTCTATTTTAAGCAAGAACTCCTATCTCCATACTTTTAACGTTTTTGACACATAGAAAAGGCCTCCTCAAATTTTATAAACTCCTAGTACCTGAACCCTTCTCTCTGAACCCTTTCCTATATGCTCACTGAAACTTCATTTGGACTTTCTATCAGTGTCCCTTCCTACCAGTCAAGTCAGAACCTTACCGCATCCAGTTTAGACAAATTTCCTCAGCACTGTCTTCAGAAACAAAATGCTTATTCCTCCCCTGGATTGAATGCTCACTATGGTAATGATATGTCTGCCATCTTACTTCCTGCCACCCTCTAGGATGATGTTAGCCACATTACTAACACCTCTGACTATACTGTCTTATCTCCAGCCTCATTATTCCCATACCATATAATTCCCTTCCTTCCTTTACCCCTCTTTTAACTTCTCCGTTAAGATCAACTTCAGCATCTCCTACTTTAAAAATGCTTCCCCGAGTGTGTTTGTGTTTGTGTGGTGTGTGTGTGTGTGTGTGTGTGTGTGTGTGTGTGTGTGTTGTGTTGTGTGGTGTGTGTGTGTGTTTGTGTTTGTGTGTTGTGTTGTGTGGTGTGTGTGGTGTGTGTGTTTGTGTTTGTGTTTGTGTGTTGTGTGTGTGTGTGTGTGTGTGTGTGTGTGTGTGTTTGCGCGTGCATCCTGGAAAAACTTGATGCCTTCTTTCTTCATGCTCCATGTACCAATGCATGGCTCTACATTTCACTTTCCTTGTAAGAATCTGTTTACACTCAAGCTAAACTATAGGCTGTTTTAGGACAGGGAGCCTGTTGTGTTCTTCATATCCCAGCATAAGCCCAGTTCCCAAGATGTTTACTCAATGAACAATAATGAGTGAACGAGTACATAAATATCTGTGCTCAAAACCAAGGTAGTTTGAAAACCATTATTCTTGTGTGTAGTTTCCTTCTGAACAGATAAATGGGCTTCTGGGTTCTACTAGTGGTGCCAAGTACTGTGGAGTCTTCCTTGCTGCACGCAGCCCACCAAAACCCAAACCATACTCATTCAGTTGACAGTTCACTTGGTATTCAACTTATTGTCCCATATACAAGCAAATCTTCTAAAGTATTATGGTTCATGGGTAAGATTTTTCTACTTTATAGGAACTTTATTACCAAAGAGCAGAGCTCACCAGGATCATGTACATGATATTCCTCAATTCTTCCTGGGATTCTTCTACAAACACCTCTTTCAGGGAGCCAATCCCAGTCATCTTGCATCCAAATTACACTTAAAATAGACTTTCCATTAACTAGACACCATATATGCATGTAGTTGTATTTCCTATTACTCCAAGAAACTACTTTCCTTGTCCAGCTCTTCTCCATTGCTCAAAAGCCAGCTTAAAGGCTGCCTGCTCTGCCAATTCCTTTTCTATATCCCACAAGCTGAACTTGGTTCTTTGACTTTCATTTTCATCTGTAGTAACTCCATCTTCCACTAGTCAAGTCTAACCTGCTAGGTTAAGTGAGAAAATTACTTAATCTGTCTGTGCCTCAGTTGAATGAACATTGATTATGTCACTGGGACGATGAAAAGAAACCTGCTTTGGAACCTGGAAAATCAGTGCCAAATGTAGCTTTAATACAAAACACTCAGAAAGTAATCAATAAAGGCAAAAATCCTAGGATGTAGCTGCCTTTGATTTTGACAATGACTTTATCATGGACAGCTGGAAAAAAACATTGCTGCTCACGGTCTGTGGTAGTCTCCTCCCTTTACCTAAAATGATTTATGTGACCTTGAGTAAGGTTGATAACTTCTTTGAAGAGTACCTATTTCTTCACCTGTAAAGTAGAAGTAACAAGGCCTACCTTGAAGAATTATCGTAAGGACTAGAAATGATGAGGATCAATCAGCTGGTTCTAGGCTGGCATAGCCATGAGGAAAAAAGTGGAAACTGACAGAGCTCTGATGACAGGACCCCAAGTAGTTCCCAACATTCCCATCAGAGCCTGGAAGATTAAGAATCACAGCCTGGGTAAGAAACAGTATTATGTGACTTGACAAGTCCTGTGAAAAAGTGACAGACCGTGAGACAGGATTCTATCCTGGGAGGTGATCCTGCCAACCTGGACAAGTGTCAAGATCTTACTTTAGAAGCCTGTTTTGCAATGCAGTGCACCCCAGGGTTCTCTGAGTCATGGCTGAGAACAGTCTAGAGCGTCATCGCATCTTCTTCTGAAGTTATTCTGGGAATCTCAAGGATGGTGGGTTCAGATAGAAGCTTGTGCTTCATGCAAGGGAGGAGGGAGAAGAGCCATTCCTTATGTGGCAATGAGATGAGCCAACTCTATCACTGGGCTAGATAGACTGCCCTCTGTCTTCTGATACATAGTATGGGGCTCAAGAGAGAGAAATAAGTAGTAATTACTAATAATAAGCAATAGTTTAATAACAACAGAAGGCACCGGCATTTATGAAGCCTTACTTCAGGGTTGTGTATGATGCACTGTCCATATTCTGCTCTCCTTAGCATGCCATTACTAGACCGAGACCCTTCCCTAGGATTGATCTTGTCATTATATCATGGTTATAAGACCCTTCCTATTGAAACAGGAATGGATAAATTTGATAAATAGGGTTTCGTTTTTATTTATAGCATCTAAAGTTCTAAATGTTTTTAAACTCTAGAGCCTCTTCTTTTCAACTCTTAACGGACATATTAATAGCAAATTCTCAATATATAGATGAGGACATGAGAAATACTAAGGATGAATAACTTTTCTCAGAACACAGCTTACAGTCGACATGAAATAAGTAATTGCTCATACTGGGATTTCCTCAGAGAATAACTTTGGGTGGCCTCACGTAAATTCTGAATGCCACTCATTCTTCTTATAGTGACGCCTTATACCCAGTAGTTATAATGGTTAATACTTTATTATGAACTTGATAGGGTCTTCACACCTGCGAAGGGTCTCTCTAAATTAGACTAGCCTCTTGCAATGCCTGTGAGGAATTGTTTAGATTAGGTCAACTGAGGTGGGGACACCTAGCTTAACTGTTGAAAGTACTATTCCATGAGCTCGGGTTCTGGAGTGAGTAAAAAGGAGAAAATGAGCTGAGTACTAGCATGCTTGACTCTCCCTTTCTTGACTATGGATGTAATGTGACCAGCTCCCTCAAGCTTTTGTTGCCATGACTTCACTGGTATGATAGACTGCATCCTCTATGAGCTAAAATAAACTATTCCCCAAATTGCTTTTTTGAGGTATTGTGACTGTATAGCATTGTGATAAAAATGGTCCATGCAACTTGGTCTGTCTTTTCCCAGTTTGTTCTCTATACTCTAAGAAGATTGAGTAGTCTTGGAAAGCTCAAGATGAGTGGTTTCTGGGTAGTGTTTCAAAGAGCATTTGCTGAAAAGGAAAACACTTAGCACAACCCTTTAGATGAAGGATGACGGTCTTACTACATTTCCTGTTGCTATCACAAAATACCTGAGACTGAGTGAAAGAAAAGAAAGGTTAAGTTGGCCTTTAGTTCTGGTGAGTGGAAGGAAGTAGCAGATGCCACAACCTTAATGTCTTGGCAAGCCTTTCCCTGGTTAAACCTAAGCATGGTGAAGAAGTGCAAAGGCACTTAGGTACAGATGGAATTAAGGCATGGAGAAGCCTAAGTTTCTATGAACCCTCTCTCATGAGATAGCATTATTCTGTTCACCAAACTCCCATGACATAATTACCTTCTGTGAGACAATACTACCACATCATCACAGTGCTGGGGATCCCACTTCAGCCACACAGCATTTGAGAGACAAGCTACACCAAATGATAAGAACAAGCTTACACAATTTTAAAAACAAATGCTTATTTACACACATGTAGGAGCTTGCTAAATCTCTGAGGCATGGACTTCAGTAATCTTGAAAGTGTACATAGACATAAAAGAAGGTAAGTGGAGAGCCATCAAGATTGTCTACTAATGGAAGAAAATGATGAGGAGGTCTTATTTGAAGCCAGAAGAAACTTGGAAATCATCACTGTGTTTTGATTTTTATAATTACTTGAGAATTTCATACATGGATATAAAGTTGTTTTGACCAAATCTACCACTCCTTCCTTCCCTTTACTTTCTCCTCCATCCTTCTCCCACTTTCTCCTCCCAATTTTTTATGTTCATTTTAAAACTTAACATGTCCATCTAATGCTGCCTCTATGTGAATGTATATTGGACCATCTACTTAATCATGGGCAGCATTTTGGGAGCTACATTCCTGGAGAAAACTGACTCTTCCTCTCTCAGCACAGCATTTCAAGAAAGGGAGTAAGTGACTTGATTAGTGTAATGCTTTCATAAAATAAGTCCAGTTGTTTCTACACACATTGGAGGAAAACAAGACAGAGGTATTCTACTTCTTCCTAAAACTTATTCTTCCAAGTACAGTTGTTTAATGAATTGCTAGTGAATTCTTATTATAGAATCAAAGATAAGAATTAAAAGTTTTTGATTAAAAGCTGCAATAGACTCATGTTCTACTTACCTTTTTCACTATTCAGTTCAAAGCAGCAAGCAGTCCCACACAAGGCCCTTTGCATACTTACTCTCTTTTTTTTTCTGAGCTTGAAGCATCAGCGCCCACCCAGGGGACCAATTTACAGTTGCTATAGTCACCCCTCCATGGAGTGGGTCCTCTTAGCTGTGCAGAAAGTGACTTTGCATAGTTGCTGGACCAGAGTGAGTAAAGACAATGTCCTCCCCATCACTCTACCTCCTTCTGAGCAGTGTGCCTGGGTAGCAGAGGTTTACTAATGCAGGCCAAGCGAATGCACTCACTGAGAAGTATTTCAAACACACTATTCCTACTTCCTTGAAATATTCTTTTTTTCTCCTCCCTCAATTCTCACTCTCATCCACATCCACCCACAAGGACTTTTTTCTTTCTGGCACTCTTCAAGGAAAAATAATGAAAAGAAAAAAAGAGCTGGAATTTATGTAATACCTTCCTTCTGAGACACTAAAAGCAGTTCAACCATCTATAATTTGTTCTTATAACAGTCCCCTGAACAGGCCTGTTATTATTATTATCCTCTTCATTATTATTATTTCCATTTTGCAGCCACATGTCTTGCTGCTGAGTCTCTTAGCTAACACTTAGTTTCTTGAAGGGCTTTAGCCCCTTAAGTCCAAAAAATAGACTCTGACTGCCACCTTCCATTTGCAATTGTGCCATGTATTCCATTGTAGTCTCTAGGCCTCTGCTTAATTTTATCATTTAAAATTCATTAAGCCTGCAGAACTGCTGCATGGGAGCTGAAGGAAAGGTTGAGAGAGAACAGAATCAAACCGAAGTATCTTCCAAATAAAAAGGAAATAGAAAGCAACTGTCAAATCAATTCGAATTGCATAAGAATTTTTTTAATGACTTGGTATATGAACTTGGCAGGTGACATTATCTGTCTTTTTCTAATCTCTAGTTGTTTAGCCACCAAATGTGGCTTGGATTCACATTTTTTTCACATCTTGAAGTATTGCCAGCATGCCAAATTCCTGTAGTCACTTTACATACCCTGTGACAACAAGGCCTTCCCATAGGAATGACCCTGACATGACATGAGGCACTTGCCAATGATCTCTTTTAATTGCCTTATCAGTCACTTCTTCCTTTGGGCCACTCCCTAGTTTATTTTTGACATGGAGGGATTTCATTCAACAAGACAGATGTTGAATCTTACAATTCCCATGTCTACCTTTCTTACTTACATTTAGTGACATTCTCTTTCTGTACTAGCTGCCTTGTTAGATAATGGTTATATCAGTCAGCTATCTTCTTATTCTTCTAACAAATAATGACAAGATTGTAATGGCTTCCTGAACATTTTTTGGATGGGGAGCGTGTCTCTCTCTCTCTCTCTCTCTCTCTCTCTCTCTCTCTCTCTCTCTCTCTCTCTGTGTGTGTGTGTGTGTGTGTCTGTGTGTCTGTGTGTCTGTGTGTCTGTGTGTCTGTGTGTATGTGTGGTTATAGTTTTCACTCTAGCCATCTTACAGCATATAATTGGTGACATTGGTTAAATTCAAAATATTATACAACAGTTAGCACTATTTCTAAAATGTCTTCATCACCTTTAACAGCAACTCCCTAAGCATTAAGTGATGACATTCTATTCCCTCCTCTCCAAGCACCCTGTATCTTCTAGTCTTCTTTTGTCTCTATGAATCTGCCTGTCTTCAATGCTTTGAAAGACACCTAGCCCACAATACCAGTACGTAGAATGAGGAAGAGGCTGTCTAAAAGGCCATGCTAATAACCATGGCTTGGGCTACTTGTATGTGGCTCTATTTCAGAATGGAGACATGGGATACAATTTGAAAACCATTAATTTAGCCTAAGCTCTCTCTTCTTCCAGATTAAAAGAAAATCAAGTCTAATTGGCTTGTGTGATTTATCCTCAAACCATATAGCAAAGTAATGCTGGATCAGACAGCAATGTGGAAGGTCTTCCTAACTCCTTGTTCACATTGTGCTGAGTTCTGTAAACTTTCATTGTCTTTACTGGACTATGGCAATGTCCTCTGCCAATGTTTACCTCCTGCCTGCAGACTTAGTTTGCCCTTGTTTAAGATATCTATCATTAGTAAGTCGTACTCATATGTCTTAAGTATGATTATCCCCAAATGAGAAACACAGATATACCAATGAAAGGAGGCTTATCTGTACAATACAAAAGGAGAAAAGATTGATGAAAAGGAAATGCAGTACATATATGCATATGAATATTTGTTCATACACAATTCTTTGCATATATGCATATGCATACAAATATACAACACTTCTGCAACTCTGAATTATATTCTTGTTTTCTGTTGCTGTGATAAATACCATGAAAAAAAGCAACTTGACAGAGGAAAGGGTTTGTTTCACTTGCTGATTACAACACATCATCAAGGTAAGCCAGTTCAGGAACTCAAGACATGGATGTGGAGATAAGAACTGAAAAAGGAACCATGAAGGAACAGTTCTCATCAGCTTTCTTTCCGTGGCCTACTCAGCTTGTTTGTTTTTTTTTAACCCAACCCAGGACCACCTGCCCAGATATGGCACCTTCCACAATAGGCTAGCCCCACTATATTAATTAGCAATTAATAAAAAATACTACACAGACACACTCACAGAAAATCTTATGAAGGCAGTTCCTCAACTGTCACTGAGTCTTCAGGAGGTCTAAATTTGTGTCAAGTTCACAGTGAAAGCTAGGACAATTATAGTATGCTAGAGGGTCGTGAAATAAAAGGCAAAACTCCCACTACCTTAGTAGCTATGGAGTTTTGGAGAAAGTCCTCAGCATCCCTGAATTCGGTGTCCTCTGGGTAAAATGAGATTACAAATAGATATAGGATGTTCCAAGCGTGAATGTATAGGAAGCACAGAAGCTCTTGTTCAATATTATGAACACTTGTCATATTGGATGATTGATGTCACTGCCACAATGCTACCACGGCCTTTTCTTAGTACTATTCTTCCAGAAGACGTATATATTCCTGACTAACTCCATCTTCATTGGTACTGCTGTGGAGTGTGACAGATACTACCTCTGCATTACTCAGCTGCAAACTAAAGTTACCAAGTCAATTGGTCTCCACCTAATGTTTCTAGTCTCCAACAGAGGGTTACAGTACCTTGCAAATGGCTCACTGAAAGTCATAAGCAATGTGGAAGGCACATATTCTCCTATGGAGTGCTTGTTAAAAGTATTTCAAGTTTCTCTCACTTTTGTATCCACTCAGACACAGGGGAATACCTTTGGTGGAAAAGTGAGACATCAATACTTAAAGTCTTTAGAAATCATCCTATAATTTTATAAAACACAGTCTGCCTTAACTATAAGGAAAAATTATTAAAATGGTTTTCTACCAAGTAACTAAGCTCTTATAAGGATTATTCAGTGAAGATTGTTCAGGACATTTTCTTGTCCTTGAACAAGTAAACACATGCCTGTGCTCCCTGCCTCTCTCTCCCCCCTTCCCTCCTTCCCTCCCTCCTTCCCCCTTCCTCCCTCCCTTTCCTCTTTAAGACAGGGTATCATGGCACTCTTCTTGAGTGTTAAGAGAACAGCGATGGCTCACCCTGACATTAATGGCAATCTTCCTGCCTCAGACTCCTGAGTCTTGGAATTATAAGGCATGAGTCCCCTATCCAGCATTTGGATACCATTTCTGGCTTTGTGTGAATTACAGTAAATTGTGGCAGGTAGTAACCACCCCCCCCCCAAAAAAAACCACGAATGCATGCGCGCGCGAGCGCGCGCGCGCGCACACACACACACACACACACACACACACACACACACACACACACACACATCTTTCCTAAAATAAGGTAGAGAACATAATAGCCTATTGGGATAGGAGTACCTTATTCCTTCCTTTGACAGTCACTCTTTCTAGAAGATCTGTGGTAGCATTCTTCAATGATAGAATGTAGTAGCCCCCAGCTAGCTGTAAAGGGAGATTGGCCACTCCAAATGTAGCACATGTAATAGAGGATCTGGAGTTTATTGTTTTGATTCTAATTGATATAGGTCAACAAACATCTATGACTGTTCTTCAGAATGTCATTGGCAATGTTGAAATTCAACTCAGGAGACAACTCATCCAGAATCAAAGGCAATCAGATGAAGGAGAGAAAGCCTGGAATGGTGTCTTGGAATCACTTAGATTGTTTTTCTGTTGCTGTGGTAAAATACCCTGACCAAAGCCATGTCAGGGGAAAGGGAATTAATTTTGCTCAGACTTTCAGGTCATATCCTGGTGGAGGAGGCACAGCTACAGGAGCATGGAGGACTTGACATATTGTGTCCACAGTCAAGAAGCAGGGAGAGACAAAGATAAGTGAGGTTGATCAGCTCCATTTCTCCTCTTTATTCAGCCCATGATCCCAGCCCATGAATGTTGTTACCTACTTTGGTGATGGGTTTTCCTATCTCAATTAAGCTATATCTAAAGCCTTCCAGGCATGCTCAGTGGCTCTTAGTTTTTCTAGAGCTTGTCAAGTTCATACTCAATATAAAGTATCATACCATCATTCAAATAAATAAAATTCTGTCAAGCACTCTTCTTCCCAAGTCTGCATGGAGATCATGGGCTGCTAATCCACCTGTACCCTGGGCCTTGGGGATCACCATAATTTTCATGTACTTTTTGCTACTTAGCATGAGTGTATCGAATAGGGCATAGCCACTCATTTTTCAGCACCCCCTGAGTCAGCTGACAAAGCTTCAAATATTTTTTTGCCTAATTTAACGACATTCTTCTCCAACCTCCTCTTTATGGAACATAAATTGACCATTTATTCAACATGATGCCTTTGAGTAATAACAGTATTTATCTCTACATGTACTCAGAGATAAGTGTTTAGATGACAGCCTGTATTGATGGACTATAACTTGGTCTAATAGTCAGTGCAATCAGTGGGGCTCTATAGGATTCAAAATAGCATAGGGGAGTAAAATAAAAGAAGGCTATTAGAGTCTGCACAATTATTCATATGTATGCCATAGGCTTGGGAAGAAATGATACAGTCAAATGAAATAGGATCACAGGCATATCCTTTAACATGATTATTTCACTCTTAGATATGTGTGACATGGAAGTCTGTAGGCACATTTACTCAAACACACTTATGAAATTATTAATAGCATGCAGCACCATTTATGACCACATCCTGAGAGCCACTCAAATTACCCTTCAGTGGCAGAACGTTAATTTTGGTGCCTTGATGCAATGGCTACTATGTCACTGAGAGGATCAACTACAGTATATGACATGTAAAAGGATCTCAGAATCACTTCTGTGTGAAATCAGGAAGAGAAATAGTTTATACTTCACAGTAACATTTATATGATGTTTCAAATAAAGTTATATTAGACCTTGGTTTTAGAAATAAGATGCTTATCCTTGGAGAAGGAATGGGAAGTTATGGAGTGCTGCTAGTATTTTGTTCTTTACCTAAATTCTTTTGTAGCGAACAATTGTCATATAACAAGCCACCTCAAAACCCAATATTTTAAAACAATAACCCCTTATTAATTTATGTTCTCTATAGATCAGATAATTGGGTACTTCTCATCTGGGCATCTACAGATCAAGGTCTCCTACACAATTTTCATTCAGAAATTGGCTGAAACTATGCATTCCTTTGAGGCTCAACTGAGAAGGAATCTAGTTCCATTTATCCTTGGATTCAGTGGATTTCTTTCCGACAGGTTTTAGTTTCTCACAGAGTATAAGAACTTATTTACTTAATGACTGTCAACCAGGGACTCCCATATTCCATGGACTAAATCGGAATAGCACAAGAGTAGACCCCTGGGAATCATCTTGATATTTGTCTACTACATAGAAGTTCCCGTCTATAACTCTGTATTCTTCAAACTTGCCTAGATTTCTAGGTACATATTTAACCTTAAAACCTAAAATGATTAATTAATTTATATGACCTCTGGATCTCAGCGTGTCCCTTCAGATGGACTTCGTCTAATAAAAAGTTCTTAAGTAAACTTTGGCCTCAGGAATCAGAGTGCCATCTACTAACCTACCTCTAAACTGTCTAGAGAGGCTGTAGTATTATCAGTGTTCATTCTTCTGCTTTCTACTCTTTTACACTGTATAGCTGTAGTCACCATTACTGTGAAAATCTGTGCAGACTAGAGGGCTGGGGATTTCTTTCTAGTTAGTTAGGCAAGGGACCAAGTGTTTCTAGCAATGAAGAAGAGAAAAGCCCTCTCTGTGTAATGAAAACAAAGCCGGGGTTTAACTGGGCATGTTGAATCATGCCTGCAAACTTAACATTCAGGAGGCTGGCACAGAAGGCTTGTTATGAGTTCCAGGCCAGCTTGGTGTACATAGAGAATTCCAGACCATTCTGGACCATGGAAATAAACTGTGTTGTGAAACACAAAACAAATATATCTTGAATGAACACCAGGCTTGCTGGGCAAAACTTATGGACATAATGCCAGAACAGGAGACCCGTAAGGCGCTAAAAACTGTCAGTCATGTTGACGTTGCCCCCATCAATGAAGTATGTTAAAGGGACCAGAAATGAAGGGTCCTACAGTAAATATCAGGACGGTTGCTGTATGACGCTGTTCATAAATAGGTTAAACAGGATCAGACTGTTTCTAGTCACTGCTTATCTTTAAGGAAATTAGAAAAGCACCAGGCAGGATGGCAGTTAACCAGGGAAATCTTGTCCTGTGTGACGTAAAGCTTGGGAAATGTTGACAAATGAGATACAAGTTCAAATGCACTCAATTTCTCTTTATAAAAAATATCCCAGGGGCTCTTTCTTGATAGGCACTCCATTTTTCCCCCATTGCTTGTTCCAAACTCGGGTCATACAAAGCAGTGATAGTTTTCACCTGCTGTATTCTTTTCTCTGTCTTGACAAAGCATTTACAGAAATCATCCACCTTCATTACTCTCCAAGTACTCTTTGTTCTTTTAGTTTTCTCTGTTAGTTCCTCTGACATTGTTTCTGAAAAGGGCTGATAATTTTATCTCAATTTTCAAGATTTAAAAATAATGAAAAATAAAATACAATTTAAAAGAGTAATGGTGGCTTTAGCAATTTCATTAATGATAATAAAAAGGAAGAAATGATAAGAAGAAGGGTTCATTTGGAGGACCTTCTCTACAGACTTTCATTTAGTGATTTAACAATTACTGATGTGATATTTAATTTCTTTTGTTGGATCGATTGAATTAAAAAAAAACTGAAACACTCCATGCTAGATACCTGTGTGTGTTTCTGTAAGGAACTTCTTTTCTGAAAGTATTAACAGAGATGGAAGATGCCACAAATATAGGCAGCTACCTGTGCGTGGATAAAATAAGGATAAAAAAAGGAAGAAAGCTTGAAGAGCACAGCCTTGCCCTCACTCTTCTTCCTGATCTCCTGAGCTGAACACATTCTCACGTCTACTCCTGACATCATGCTTTCCCCATGATGGACGGTATCTGCCTAAACACAAACCAAGATGACTTTTCCTTCTTTATGTTGCTCCTTATTTGGTTACAGTAATGAGACACATAACCAACACATGGTAATATCACCCTAGATGCATTTGCCACTGCTTTCCTATGGTTCAGTCTCACGATAGCAATCTACTAGCTCCAGATCTTCCTAAGAGCTCTTGGCAGACTCTATACAGGGTCTTTGTGTATTAACAATGCTATACTTCTGAGAGTTTTTTTTTTCTTGAGACTTTGCATGGCCAACTACAATAGCTCCTGGATTGCTACTCAGATGCCCCTCTTAATGAGGTCTGACTATTTAACATGCACAAATGGCCTAGTTGTATTCCCATACCATCTTTCTCTTGTATTTTAATTTACACTATATTTATTTATATTTATAATTCCTTACATTTATAGTTTATCAACTGTAGAGTATTTACTCAATTAACATTGCATTTTCCTGACTGTCAAAAGAAATTTTTTAGGTAGCTTGTAAGGGAAATATTAAAAACTGCATGAAGAAAAACAAATACATAACATGCAAAATATTTTCTGTTTGAGAAATACCATTGATCTACAAATGAATCTTTCAAGCTGGTAATATTTCTTGTTTTCAAAGGAGGGAGTTCAATTTGACAAGGTTGTCTTACAGTTGGTATCCTTCTGGAACTGTGCATTTATTAGCATATCACTCTAGCAACATGAACGGGTTTAGGTTTGTTCACTCCAATCTCTGCTTCCGGAATGAGCTGCATCCTAGCCTCTTTCACCACACCAACTCTTGTTGCAGTTCACAACAATTTACTCCATGTCTTGGGGTTGGGGGAGGAGTTTGAAGTTTCTTGACACAAAGAAATGATACACATTGCACACATGAATATTGTTGCAGCATATCTCATTAATATGCACAATTATTTTGTCCAATTAAATTACAAATCATTCTGCAACTGAAAACCTACCTACATAAGAAGAAAAGCAGAGTGGTAAATATGGTCCATTTATTGGAGTTGTTAATTATACCTAAATATGTAGGGCCACTCTCAGCACTCAAAGGGTGGAAACAAGAGGACCAGGAGTTCAAGGACTCTTTTTCAAACTGAGTTTGAGGCCAGCCTGGACTCTAGAAAATCCTACCTCAAAAACAAACCTAGCTAAGTAGACCAAAAAAGAAAAAGACAACACCAAAAGACAGCTACCACCCAGGCAAATCTTATACAGGCAGTCAGTGTTTCTTGGGAACAGAATACAGATTTGGAAGATTTCAAGCTACGTTTGAGATATACTGAGCTTGGGGCAATGCCAGAAGCCCCAAATACAGATGCTAATAGTATTTGGATGTAAGAGCTGTCTTAGTGAGGGACTCTCTTGGTGTGATGAAACACCATGACCAAAGGGTGCGAATTGGGAAGAAAGGGTTTA
Organism: Rattus norvegicus; assembly: GCF_021556685.1. Taxonomy (NCBI): domain Eukaryota; kingdom Metazoa; phylum Chordata; class Mammalia; order Rodentia; family Muridae; genus Rattus; species Rattus norvegicus. Next base: position 34,150,172 of record NC_141554.1, read on the forward strand.
TTTTTACCACACCATCTTAACTGTACGTCATCCCATAGAGTTCACTGTCTCCACTTTCCTCCTGTTTTGTTTCCCATAGTTTCAGTCACCTGTGGTCCACCCCAGTCTAAAACTATTAAATTGAACATTGCAGGAGTGAAAATTCAAAAGATTTAAATTCACTCCTCTGAGTAATTTGATGAAATTTTACACTGCCCTGTTTATCTCTCTTGAGAGATTTGAATTATCTCTTCGACACACGTAGCTACACAGTATAAGGTACCTATCCATTAGGCGCTTAGTAATTGTATTCACATTTTTTCTACTGCTGTTTTAAAACACCATGACCAAGCAAGTTATAAAGAGTTTATTTATGCTTGCAGTTACAAAGGAACAAGAGTCCATCATAGAAGAAGCATGGCAATGAGTAGCAGACATAGAGGTAGAAACATGAAGCTGAGAGCTGGGGGGGGCAGAGACATGAATCTGAGAGCTTACACCCTGAAAAGCCAGCCCAAAGTAGGGGAAAATGTGAAGCACTGAGAGATTTTTAAACTCAAAGCCTGACTAAAGTGATGTACTGCCTCCAACAGGCAGAGCTGCTCCACCTCAATCTTCTCAAATAATGCCACCAAATTGGGAGATTAAGTGTTAAAATGCTCCAGGCTGTGGCGAAAGTTTCTCCGTCAAATCACCATGGTATCAGTCGGTATTAGATTCATTGTTACGGTTATACAGTGCTGATGTTCAGATACTATATAAGGTTCTCTACTATCCATACTTTTAAACATCTACTGGGGATATTGAAACATCAATCAAGAATCATGGAAGACTTCTCCGATCTCATTATTTTTAATTGAATGTCTTCCCTCTCTAGAAGGTTAAGTCTGTCATATTAGGCACTCCATTGTCAATTTTTATTTTTGATGTAGCACAAAGATCTTCCATTTTTGTTATTGGCATTAAGTGCTATATATAATTATTGTAAATATTTAATGGTGTGTTTATATTTCTATATGTGTGTACACATGTGTCTATGGATGTTGAGGAAAGAGGACAAACTCTGGAGTCTTTCCTCAGATACCAGAGGAACTGTCCATTTTTTGGAAGACAAGGCCTCTCACTGTCCTGAAACTCTGAAATTAAGCTAAGCTGACTGGCCAGCAAGTCTTAGGGAACCTTCCTGTTTCCTTCTTAGCACCAGGATTCAAAGTGCCCACTACCATGTTAAACTTTTTTGTACACGGGCTCTGGGAATTAAACTCAGGTCCTCAGACTTACAACGCATGATCTCCCCAGTTCTTTCCTCTGCATTTGAGGATGTTTATCAGCATACCTGGCCTATCTATTAGTACTTCTCCTAGTTGATGCAGTCCACTATGCCTCCAGACATTTCTAAATACCTATACTCTGTGGTAAAATTAACCCCTATTAAGACTGATGCTTCTTAAAAGCCTAGCCTGAGATGGGTACTCAGGAAACATTTGTTAAAGCGATGATTCAAGTGAGAGCATTTTGTATTATACTTGTGTGAGATAGTGTTCCCTCAGCAGATCCTACTTTCTGTTACATCTCCAATGTAAGGGTCATTTCCTTCCATTAGTTAAATAAGAAGGTCAAAAGCCAAAGAGAGCATTCATTCATAAATTTAATGAGCAGAACAATCTCATCCAATGAAAAACAAACTATGTATAAACAAAGCCTTCTTAGCAGCAGCCTCTAAATTCCAAGTGCCAGACCCTAAAATTTATTGCAAGAGTTGTTTAAAAATTCAATAAAATAAAGTGTTTGAAACGATTTTATTAAAATGTTAATTTTGATAATTACTATACCAGCTATATGAATTTTAACTCTAACACCCTAATATATTTCACAAAGAAAATCACAGCCTAAGCAAAAAACCTTTAAGTAAAATGTAAATTAAAGGATAAAGAGGTGGCTCAGAGGGTAAGAGGGCCTACATTCAATATCTGGATATCACATGGTGGTGTATAACCATGTTTAATTCCAGATTCTATCTTCCTAGCTTCATAGATATCAAACACGCATGACGTACACACACACACACACACACACACACACACACACACAAACACACACACACAAACATACACATATGTATGGACAAAACACTCATGCTCATTTAAAAATTCTTTTAAAATATATTTAGTGTGAAGTTATATTGCAAGTGAATCATTTCTCTTGGTTATCTTACAAAGGACTTTGATCCTTTCTTTCTGTTTGTAATTCAGATCTGTACCTTACAATGCAATTCCATTTGTGTACTTCAAATAATTCTTTGAGGACAGCTTTCAGCCAAAATGTTAATTGGGTCCTGTCCTCTCACCTAATTTTATTAGTGTTTTTTCCTTCTTCAACCTCAATCTTCAAAAGTCCATAATTAATGTTATAGTTGTGTTAACCCTGTCCCCAACAGTAAGAATGTTATGTTCCTCATGACAACATGTTTGCCTAAGATGGTCTTGGGTTTTCTGTTCAGTTGTTTAGTTTGTATTTTGTTTGTTGAAGTGTAGATCATATTTACAACATACTGGGGAGCCATTAGCTTGGGTATTTTTTTTCTTGCTTGCTAATAGGAACATGTTCCATTTCAAATCCTTGTCACCCCTTTGGTTGTCTATTACTTTAAATATATACTCTACATATTCTTTTGGGGGAAATGTTCTGGTTATCTGTTGATGTCTAGAAAATACACATGATGGCTTAATAAAATCATGTATTACCCTCCTGGTTATATAAAGTGGCTCTTCTCATCCAGATGGTTCTTAGTGAGGTCTCTTAAGTGTGGCTATAGTTAAATGACAGCTGTGGTAGAACTCATCTAAAGGCTTGATTGGGCCAGGCATTCACAGGGTTGGAGATCTGACCTAGCTAGGGATGGCTGGGCATCTGCTCTCTCTTCAAACTGCTTTATTTAACTACTTCACAGCATGGAAGGGAGGGGGTACAGGATTTTGTGACTATGCACATGGTAGCTGGCTTCTTTCAAATCAAGCATTCTAAGATACAGATGTGGATGCTATGGGGATTTTCAAATTCGTCCAAACAAAACCTGTAGATTGTGTATTGCCATTTTTATGTAATCTGCTGTATGTTCAAGATACTCACATGAATAGCTAAGGGTCTAGAGGTATAGAATAGAGAAGAGTGTGAATAAAAGATGTGACTAAGGTACATCTTTGAATCCTCTGTATCACTAATGGGAAACGATGATTAAGACCATCTTTGAGTATTGGGGGATGAATTTATTGCCAGATAAAGAAGTTTCATTAAATTCCCCTTGCTTCTTCTACTGGGAACAAAACTGGTGGTTTTCTTAATTACCAATGGAACTTCTCACTTAAGAATAAAAGTGGGAGTGAGGAATATACTGTCAGAACAATTGATAAAGGTCAAGCCAATACTACTGCACAAGTGCAGAGAATTTTAAGCTTTATTTTTTATTTTATGTATATGAGTGTTTGGCCTACATGTATGCACTGTGTACTACACATATGCCAAGTAGCGGAATAGGTTATACAAAGGTACTGAATGCCCTGGAACTGGAGTTACAGCCATTATGTCGGTGCTGGGAATCAAATCTGAGTCTTCTGCAAGAGTTAATGCCCCATCCCATGCGTGCACCCTTCGATCCACTTTCTGTCTATCTTTATTACCCATATGACTATAGTGACTCATTTTGTATAATTTCTTCCACAGCAACACTAGAACATAATTGGGATGAAGAATAATCTCATCCTTCTCCTTTGTTGTTATAACTGAAATGGCAGACTTCTGCAACAATAGGCTGAAAATGAATGCTTCATCAAGAACTGGATAGAGCACAGCGCTTACTGACTCACCTTTTCTGAAGGCTCTCTCCTTTTCTGGATATCTCCATTCTTTCTAAGTAATGGCTTCAATATCTGTTGAGGAACTGATTCAGTGGATAATTATAATCTCTATTCAGACTGCTATAGGGGTCATCTAGATGGAACCCTAGAACCCATTCTAACTTTAGTCCTGTGGTCACTTTTCTGAAAAGGGCAGGTGAATCTACTTCCTCCATCTTTGTCAGTGACTGACTAGGCTGACACTGTGTTATGACAGGTTATTCAGACAGAAGAAACTGCTTGTTTATTTCCCATGCCTTGGTTCAAATCAAGAAAATATAAAGAAAGCAAGAGGTTCTATTTCAAAATACCCCAGGAATAAGAGAAGACCCGTTTGAACCAGGTCCTTGGAGAAATGCTGTTACTTGGTTATTGTTGCCATCAACAGTGGCTGCCCACAAGCTGAGAGGTCAAGGACTGGCATGCACTAACATGCAGGAAAAAATAATTTTTCTAATCTCTTCTAAGAACTCTGAAGAATGAGGATAAGAATGTTATATTTGTGCTTGCTTAGCTTAGAAGTGCAAGATCAAATCTCTCTTGCTGTGCCTTACCACACTGCCTTCCAAATAACAACACTACAGAACAGTCTGTTGAGTTATGTTAAAATGTCATTTCAAAATTTACAAAACCCTTTCATCCACAGACCTAAATTACCTCTTTATTTGCCTTTTAAAACTAACCTTCCAGTCTTCACAGATTGATTACTTCTACTTTTAAGGTTGAAAATCCAATTGTTTACTTGTCTGGATTTAATTTTTTTAAAAAAAAGGGCACTTAAGTTTTTATAAATAATGTCCTTCTACTGATTTCTGTTGTTTGAGTTTTATTTCCATTCGTTTTTACAATCTCTGAGGAAATCTAGATGCAGTTAAATTCATATCAGTCTCTGAGTTGGATCAAGGGATCTAATTAGTTGGTGTAGAAAGGAAATGTATAATTGCACATGCTCATATGATTACACAGTGAAGAACTAAAATAGTCTAACTATAAAATGAGAAAGACAGTTAAAGAAAGGTACCAAACTATCTTGCTCTAAGGAATTGAGAGTGCCATCTAAGCTTCGTTGTTCAGAGGGAATTTAGGGCTTCAGTAGTAGAGCACTTGCCTAGAATACCCTAGGGTCTGGTTTCAATCCCCTGTGCTAGTGGGGGTTGCACAGATAGATTTAATACAGAACATTATACCTCATTAAAAATCCAAGGTTCTACTTTGTGGAGTCTCTCAAAGGACAGTTGCGCTAAGCTCATGTCTGTAAGCATAAAACAGCATCATTAACAGTGTCAGGGTCTGGTTCTAGCCCATGGGATATATCTTTGTGAGGCTCTACCCAGCAGCTGACTGACTAAAACAGAGGAAGGGACCAACAGCCAAACATTGAATTGAACTCAGAGTCTTGTGGAAGAGTAGGGGGAAGGACTGAGGAACCAGGAAGACATAAAGATTCCACAAGAACAGAGACAACTAACCTCGACCCTTGGGAATCCCAGAGACTAAACCACCAATGCAAGAACACACATGGGGTAGACCTAGGCCACTGCACATATGTAGCAAATATGCTGCTTGGTCTTCATGCAGATCCCCAACAACTGTGTTGAGGGAGCTGTCCTTGACTCTGTTGCTTACCTATGGATCCTGTCCCCTAACTGGATTGCCTTGTCTGGCCTCAGTGGAAAAGAATGAGTAGGCTTAGATTTTTCATAACATACTTTAATAAGGGTTCTTAAAATGCTTAAACTTCCCTTCTAGCCCACCCACCAGAGGTAGTAGGCAAGAAAGACTAATAGGATACGAGGTAAATGAAGGTGTTTAGAAATAGTTCTTTGGGTCAATTCCCATCTTCATTGTTAGGATATCAGCAGTTCAGCCTACTAGCAAACCACCAAACACGAATCAGCAGCTGCCATCTAGTCCACAAGGCAGACACCACATATAAATTAGCAGCAGCAGCAGCTTAATTCAGAATAACCTAAAAGACTCCAACTGATCAGCAAGAGTATGTAGAAGCAGTAAGAATCCACTGGAATATCAAAAGTTCTTTGGTGGATTACTCTCTATGAAGTCATAACAAGTGAAAATCAGCAGCATGATGTAAGGCAAACCAACACAAGACCATAGTCATCAGAGAAAAGTAGTAAGGCAAAACAAGGCAAACCAAAGCACAAGCCTTGTCCTACCATCTGTGGTCCTATTTATATTCTTTATATTCTTTACATTCTTTCACATGTCTGATTCAACAAAACATCCACTCACCTGTGTCTGCTTCAGCACAACATCCTCTCACCTGTGTCTGCCCCAGCAAAACACCATTATGACTAATTTAGTCTCCAAAGAAACCAGAAAATTTTACTTCAAGGATGTGCCTAGTCCTGTAATGACTTGAAGTGCCAAGGCGGCTTAGTAATGATGATGTACCTTCCCCTCCTCAGAAGTGAAAGGGAGGGGATGGGAGAGGGGCCATGTGAGGTGGAACTGGCAGGAGAGGGGGCACTGTGATAAGAATGTAAAGTGAATAATTATATTAATTAATGGAAAAATGGCAAGGTTCTTCACCTTCCTTGCTGACATCTACATAATCACATCTAATGAAACTACACAAGGCATATTATTGTGCTGGGTGGCCCAAACACGACTCAAAGGACAAGGCTTCTGTCAAAGAAATAACAGGAATAGAGAATAAATTTGGCAAAGGTGGTCTAGGGGGGTTAATTTGAATTTTTCCTCAAAGGACAACACTCTGATTCATGTATTCAAATGAGGTTTTTTAATTTTGAGAAATTTGTACATAAACAATGTATCTACAACAGTCTCACCCATCTCCAACACATCAAGCCCCTCTGTGTCTCCTACACAATGATATTTTGTTTAATTACTATTGTGTACACACAAAGACACACACACACACACACAATCTAATGAGTGCCGTTAGAGTTGCCCCTACATACAAGTGTCCAGAGCTAACCACTTGGTACAGCCTATGCAGGAGCTTAGTCTTGGATGCAATCAATTTTTCCTCTCTCAGCAGCTATTAAATATCTATAGCTTTTCATCTAGGTCTTGGGCTACGTGGAATATTCCCTGTCGACATTGGCAAGTCAACATTTTAACCAACCCTGACATGTAAAAAAATGGCACTAAAACTTGAAATTACTCCACAAAAGTAGAAATTTTTGTTGGAACTTATTATGAAATACTTCTCTAAATGTGCTTCTGCCTGGATGTTTAAAAGCCTCAAGCTATTTTAGGCCTTCCTAAAAAGAGGTTATCTGCTTGCTTGAATGTTCGCTCTTCCATTACTGATTCTATCTTTCTGCTGAAACAATTTTAAAGTGGCTTATATTTTACCCTAGGATTATATTATTTGGAATATTAAGGAATACAAAATATTGTGTCGTTAAATTTTCTTCCCTGGCAGGTTATAATTAAATAATGACTAGATGAGGAAAAAAAACAAAGGAGAAACATATCTCCAGTCTTAATGACAAATAACATTTTATAATACTTCATTTCAATTTAGATAACTGCTTGCCATAAATTGTGAAATTGAAAATCAATCTAGGTTGTGTTTTAGGCAAATTATAGAACATTCCAACATGCACAAAGATTTTTAACACAATGAACACATTTTTAAATGTTTCCTATTGTCAAATTAACAAGGTGTAATGATCAATGCTTGTTGTGGTTATTGGCAGGAAAATAAATCTCTATAAGGGGAAGTCATAGGTAGAAATTGCTCTTAAGATACTTAAATTTGGTGCTTAGTATTGTCGACTTGCTAGAATCTAGAATCATCGGAGAGAAGGGGCTTCTGGGTCTGCCTAGGGACACATATCTTGATTGCATTAATTGAACTGGGAAGACTTTACCAGTGTGGGCAGCACCATTCCCTGGCTAGACTCCTAGACTAGAAAACAGGAAAAAGGAGCAGAGGATTTAGCATGCTTCATTGCTTTCTTCTTTCTGCTGTGATGCCTTGCGACCAGCTGCCTCAAGCTCCTCTCTATTACTGTTTTAACTTCCCTGCAACAATGGACTGGGACTGGGTTCTTGAACTGTGAGACAAAATAAGTTCTTGTTTCCCTTAGCATAATGGCTTGAATGAGAGGACCACCCCCCACCCCAATAGTCATGGGTATTTGGAGACTTAGTCTTGGAGACTTAGTCAGCAGTTGATTGCACTGTTTAGGCAATTTAGGAGGTGTGGAGGTGTTGAAGGAAGTATGTCACTAAATATAAGTTTTGAAAGCTTAAATACCCATGCCATTTAGATGTGCGTGCACATGCGCGCGCACACACACATACATATATATTGCATATATAGGATATATATTGTATATATAGGATATATATATATATGTGTGTGTGTGTGTGTGTGTGCATATGTATAGTGCTTATGGTTCTACTTGTGAACCCTTACCTTGCTGCTCCTGTAGTCATACATGCCATGTCCCCTACCATTACAAACTTATCCTTCTAGAACCATAAGCCCAAATGAACTCTTTCTTCTTTAAGTTGCCTTTGTCATAGCGTCTTACCATGACAAGAGGAAAAGAAACTAATATACTTATGTTGCTTTTTTGAAAGTGTTTTATCACAGCAACTGGAAAAGAAACTAAGACACTTGGTCACAGGTCCTCCTTTATCATCCTGGCAGACAGAATATAAGACAGCTAAGATCCTTACCTCTTTGTAGTCATATCATTATGTATTCCATTATACTCTTTACATCACTGGGCCCACAACTTGTTTCCAACCAACAGAATACAGTAAAAATCATTTCACTTCCATAATGATGCTACATAAGATTGCAGCTATCACATCACTGGCTCTCTTTAGCAGGCTTTGGTGAAAAACTTAGCCCTGTTGAATTAACATTTCTAATGTCCGCAAATGTGTGGTATCATCAGCAACAGGGCCTTATCATCTACTTTTCACAGGCAACCAAGGGACATGGCAATAGCTTGCCATGTTATGGGTGCCTGTGGGCCTTTTTTATTGATACTCATAAAGAGGTAACCAATGCCTGACACTGAGGTTTTCTGGCACTGTGTGTTCTAGGAATATCTTTGTTCATCCATATGTGATACCTCTGTTTATTCTCCCTGTAAATGTACTTTAATTAACCCAAAAACTAGTAGAGTGTTGCTACAAAGTTTAGTAAACCTTAGTTAAGGTTAACTTACCAGTTTCCCTCATTTCTTCCATCTCTACATAAATCTTTGCTCGCCATACTCTCCTAGTCTGTATTTTGGATATCTCATGTATTTCTATTATCATATTTGTGAGATCTCAGTTTGCCATGCAGCATTTTCATGCTTACTCCATGCTGGTTAACAATTCTCCATTCCTCTCCTTTTTCCCTTCCCCATCACTGCTCCTTGATTGAAACCTTCTCCCCTACCCCATACTCCCCTTCTCTAGTTTTGCTGTGCCTATATTCTCCTTCTTATGCATTACCTATATCAATGGCCCATTTTGAGGTTCCTAGCTTCCACATATATGCTACTTTAACCCCATCCCCAGAAACCCCCTAAGAGTTGAAGCTAGAAGAAGCTCTTAAGAGGTATAACATGTGGTACTTATTTTGTGGGGATGGGATGACTTCAGTCTTTATGACGGTTTTCTTTTTTTTTTTCCGTTTTTTCTTTATTAACTTGAGTATTTCTTATTTACATTTCGAGTGTTATTCCCTTTCCCGGTATCCGGGCAAACATCCCCCTCCCCCTCCCCTTCCTTATGGGTGTTCCCCTCCCAACCCTCCCCCCATTGCCGCCCTCCCCCCCATAGTCTAGTTCACTGGGGGTTCAGTCTTAGCAGGACCCAGGGCTTCCCCTTCCACTGGTGCTCTTACTAGGATATTCATTGCTACCTATGAGGTCAGAGTCCAGGGTCAGTCCATGTATAGTCTTTAGGTAGTGGCTTAGTCCCTGGAAGCTCTGGTTGCTTGGCATTGTTGTACATATGGGGTCTCGAGCCCCTTCAAGCTCTTTCAGTCCTTTCTCTGATTCCTTCAACGACGTTTTTCATTTCTACCCATTTATTTACAATTTGTTGCTTATACCTGAGCAACGATTTCATTGTATATTTGAACCACAATTCATTAACCATTTGTAAATCTACAGGCATCTGGATTGATTCCATTTCCTAGCTATTATGACTAGAGAAGCAATGAAAATGGATGTACAAGAATCTCAAAGACATATGGGGCTACCCAGGAGTAATGTAGCTGGGTCATATTGTAATTCTATTTCTTATTTGTTTTTGAGAAACCTCAATATGCATTTCCAGAGTGGCTAGACTAGTTTACAGTCCCGCCAGCAGTGTATAAGAGGTCCACTCTCACCAATATCCACGAACCAATTTGTTGCCATATTCCGTGGTGGTGGTGGTGGGGGCGTCAAATGAACTTTCAATCTGTGTTTCCCTAATAACTAAGAAAAATAGAAAGCTCTTAAAACAGTTTCCCTGCCATTTGCACTTTGTCTTTAGAAAGCTTCCTAATAAGGCCTACAACCCTGTTTTTAATTAGATTTCTTGTTTTCTTGATATTCAGGATTTTAGTATCATATATATGTATATGAACTTTCTAAGTAGGACTCTAACAGCACAGGAAATAATGATAACAACTGACTCACCAAATCTCATGGTACTGAAAAGGCTCAGGACAGCAAAGGGAAATGTCAGTGGAGGAGGAGGGCAGCAAACAGACTTTGAGAAAATGTTTTCCAACCAGACATCAGACAGAGGGATATGTGTATAGGTATACGTATATTTTATATGCTAACCCTCTGTCAGATTATCCAACAGAAGAATATATATGTATACGATACCTTACATATGTATGCAATATATGTATGTATTCTATATACTAACCCTCTGTCAAGTGTACATCTAGAAAATATTTTCTCTCCTATTGGCTCATCCTCTCCTCCATTGACAGTTCCCTTTGCTGTAGAGAGAACTTTTAGCATCATGAGATCCACTTTGTCAGTTATTGTTCTTATTTCCTGTGCTGTTTGAGTCCGCTTTAGAAGGTCCTCACCTGTGTTTTTAAAGCAAAGTGTACCCCCTACTTTTTCCTCAGTGAGAGTCTTTGTCCAGTGAGTCATTTACTCCCAACAACTGATACAGTAGATCTGTGAATGTCAGCTCCCCTGAGCAGCCTGAGTGACTAACTATCCTAATACTAAGTGCTGTTTTCAAGGAAAGCACTTCTTCCATGCACTGCCTCATCCTTTACTGCATGCATTGTCTGATGAGGTGCAATGATCTCTGAAAATATTTTATGTAGTGTGTGTGAGGAGGGGTCGTGTACTGAGGTGCATGTGGGAGGGTCAGTTGACAAATATTCTGACCTGGTTCTTGTCTTTGACCTTGGTGAGGCACTCCTTGTTTCTGCTGCTGCACCATGTATTCTAGGCTGGCTGGCATGCAGAATTCTGGAAAACTGTATCTAACTCTTATCTCTGCATCTGACTTTGTTATATCAGTTCCATGAACCCATATAACATGAACTTGGGTCTCCAGATTAGTGCAAATGCATGACTTTATCCATTCAGCCATCTCCCCAGTGCCCTATGCTCTGATCATCAGCCTTCAATCTTGTATTCATGTTTCCATTCCTCCTCAAAGTTCCTGTTTGTCCTGCTTGGAGTCTGGGAAACCTGCAGATCATTAAGGAACATCATAGATGGTGTTTTCTTTGTCTTCCAACACTCTTTTCTAGCTTCAATTCTTTGGAAATGTAAAAAGCTGGACAGAGTGGTGACATAAAAGACAGAGAATTCTGCCTTCATTGGCAGTGGTATAACTGAACACTGGTTTCCTGTATCCATTGATTAGATCCATCATTGGTTCCTGTGGGTGCTTTTTCTGGACTCCTGAGTGACTTCTCTGTTGAGACTGTACTTGTAGTCTCCTTCGGTCAGACTAAACCTCAGGGCTGCTATGCTAGAGTAGCTCAGCTTTCACATATTTCTTCTAAGGCTGTCTTACCCGCCTAGGTTTAGCAGCTAAGTTATTGGGGAGCCTTCATAAAATGGTCTGATCCCACCCTGACACTGCCTTAAATTATTTGCCTCAGGTATCTCACTTCAGTGGAAGGGCAGGAATCTCACAAATGTTGCTTCTGCTCTCTGGGCGTTTGCTGCTTCAAATGTCTCTCCCCATTACCTGTTTTAGGTTTTTTTAGGAAAACAAAATGATAGACTGCAAAGAGAGTAAAGGGTTAATGTTACAAATTCTGGTTCTCAACATTCCTGGTTCATGTCTCACAGCACCCTCCCCTTCGCCTGTGGAGATGACTAGTGTCTATTGGCATGGGACCCCACTAAAGCTGTCTAAATCCATTTTGACATCCTTTAACACATGAACACATACCGATCTGATTGTCTTTCTTTTTCTTTCTTCCTAAGATTGGGTTAAGAATCCTAGGGGATCTGATCTGCAGTGGAGTTAATTCTTCTTGTCTGGCAGGTGATGATTAAGTACTTACAGATGAGAGAAAACAGAGGTAAAAGCTCTTCCCTTGAATGATGATAGATATCACACTGAGAAATTTTACATCAATTATTTTATTTCTAATGGAGCATCACCCAGGAAATGACAGAGTCAAGATTGTTCAGAGACTCAGTCTATCTGCATCCTGTACTCAGGTCTCCTGACTCCTAGCTCTCTTAATTGCCCTGTCTTCTCGGCTTAATGCTGGAGAGAGGGAATCTGATTGGTTGATTACAACATCCCCATACAATTAACTGGTCTTAAAGGATGGGTTCTTAGGATGCTTTGCCAAATACTGGGGTCTCTGGGAGCAAGTTGGGCAGAATAGGCCAAAGAGAGTAGATGAGTCTGACTTTGCTGCCACACTTGAGAATCCCAATAATTTATGTGAATGGATTCGCTTTTTAATAGACTATAAATTTGAAATTAAATAAAGCAGCATTCCATAGTTTTGTTTATCTACTAGAATTGAGTAACTATTTTAGAATCTACTTGTTTATGCAGAGTTCTAACTAACCATTGTTTGATGATTTCATACACACACACACACACACACACACACACACACACACAGATTGGATCCTGGGGATTCATCTTCTGGGACCAGCCAATTATATGTGAATGTTGGAACTAGCCAATCAGATTTCCTCTCCCCAGCATTAAGATGAGAACATGTTGATAAAACATGTTTTCCTTCCCAACTTCAGATGTTCTTTTTTTTTCAACCCCAGAACCTACTTAGGACCGTGACTATGTGCATGATATAGTGCCACCTACTGCAATACCCTCTCAAAGTGGCATCCTTGAAGAAAACTGACTCTCCACCTGCCTGCCAGCAGTCACCTGCCGATAGCTCTCTAGCTAGGGGTGGGATTTCATGAACCACCCTGATCATCAATACTGGGATTTTGGCTGGCTTGATCATGTGCAGGTCTTACATGTGCAGTCACGATTGTGCAGAAACCTTGTGTCCAGGAGACACCATTTCACTGTAGTCATCCACCACCTCTGGCTTACATGATTTCTGACCTGTCTTCTGTAATTATTCCTGAGCCTTGATATGGGGGAGGGGGATACGGTGTGATATTTCAAGCTGAGCTCTCCACAGTCTTTTATTCTCTTCACAAGAAGCAGTGGCGGGTGTCTGTGTTAATCACCATCTACTTCAAAAAGAAGCTTCTTTAGTAAGGTTGAGAGATACACTGATCTATGGGTATTGTTTTATTATTTGTGTGCATGTGTATATATGTGTTGTTGACATGTGTGTGAGTGCTCTTGTGGATAAAGGTATACATGTGTTGTGTGAATGTGTATGTAGGTCAGGTGTCTCCTCAAGAACTTCTCTTTTTTTGAGATATGGTCTCTTTCATTGTTCTGGAACTCTCCAAAAAGCCTAGGCTGTATGGCCAGTGAGCCTCAGGAATCTACATGTCTCTCCTTCCCCAGTGCTAGGATTACAAGCATGTACCACTAACCTGCTGGAGAGAGGAGGGTAGGGTGGGAGGGGGAAAGGGAAAGAGGGAAGGGGAGACAGAGACAGAGAGAGGGAGGAAGAGATTGAGCGATTACTGGGCTTTGAACTCAGTATTTTATGCTTGCTCATTAAACACATTATTTACTAAGCTGTCTGCTCATCTCTATATTGCACTTCTTATCTGTAGAATGTGTATTTTTTCCTTTGACCAAGAAGTAAAAACTAAGCTGTACTCCTTTCCTCCTCTTTGTGTTACTTTCTGCCTATTTGCTTTTGATCTGCTACCCCTGAAATGGATACCCCTTACACATCCAGCCTGTCACCACCACACATTCCAATGCAAACAGCATTGTTGTCTACAATTCCTTAAAAGAGAAAGCCAGAATTCCTTTGTAAAGCAAAGCTAGGATGCTTTTATAAACCACCAAGCCTGACCTAATGATCCGTAATGGCTCCACCCCACAGCCCCCAGTAGTACACAATCCTTTCTCACACCCACTGAAACCTGGCTTGATTATACACTGCTGCTCTGCCTACTGCAGTTCTTGGGCACTCCGCCAGCCTCAAAAAGTGAGGAATTGTAGCAGTTGTCAGGCTGACAGCACCGTGCTCTCCACCTGTCAGTATTATCAGCATCAGGAGTGTTCTGCTTGTTCCTGGAGTTGTAGATCTAGATCCCCTTCTCATTCCGACCACCTCTCTTTTTCCCTGCCACACTCTCTAGCTCAAGGTACATGCATTCATCTCCTAGGAGTCAATAGATCACAGTATGACAATGCAGAATGAGTGTGCTCACCCCCAGTTGCACGAGTGTTAGAAATGCGATTTGCAGTGGTTTCTCCACGGGAACAGAATTCGCCTTATTCATTTGGCCAATAAATCACAAAAAATGGGTAATTCATTGGAACCTGAAGTAGAAAAAATCAACTCTTCTTTGGCAAAATAGCAAGTGGTTTTTATTTAAAATTTGAAAAAAAAAAGGAAGGAAGACAATATTATAACCCATAATGTGATTTTTTTTTCTTCAAGGGTTTGGGTTACTTTGAGGAAATTAAATAAGCCATTCTAGTCCATTGTTCTGCTCTAGCTGTGAAGTGCTTCCTACTGTGAACACAATTTCCCAATTGTTGCCTGTCAGAAATACTTAGCAGCTCTGGTCCTGGGCATTTCACGATCTGAGTTGTGCAATATGAGGAACAATGGTTGGCAGTGTTACCGTTTTAAAGTAAACAACCTTCAGGGACGTTTCTCTTCCATGAAGCTTTTTCTGAGAACACATTTCATGCATTGAGAGAATGTTTTAAAATACCTCCCCTCAAAGAAATCAACAGAAATTTTCAGGCAGCAGAGAAAAGTAAGCTATAGGAAAATCAGAAAGGGAGAAGCGATTTTCAGAACCAAGTGCTATCTAGAGGCTCATTGAGTTCGGTGCTTCTAAAATCATTCTTCCCTCACCAAGTTTGATTCTGAGGCCCCATTTTTGTTTTTGTTCATACAAATCAGATGGCTGGTAAGAAACGCCTAGGAAGCTGTGAATTTTATGGTTTGTTGCACTCAGGAAACACTTGATTGGGAGTTTCTCTGTGCTCTGAAACCCTCTTCTGAGCTGTTTCATTTACTCTGCCCTGGTAGCTTAAGGAACATTGGGCAACACACCATACACATTTCCTCTTGAAAGAAAACGGCCCCTTCTTGAGACAGTGCTTTGCACGTTAGGTAAATCTGTTGGTTTTTCTCTCTTACAGGAGCTGCAAAGAATCGATTCTGTTCACTGTCATCCAGCCTTATCCTGTAAGTGTTCTCTGAGAAAAAGTGCCACTCAAAGTTCTGGTCTCCTCAACCCACTCGAAGAAAGCCACCCGGATGAATAACAGTGGAGACAAATAACATGTGTTCCCAATGCAAGCTGAAACAATCTTGATCATTTCTATTGTGTTCTGTGTTACAAAAACCATTCATTGGCCTGAAAAGTACCACACTCCCTAAATATCCTGAAAGACCATCAACTCTGCAGGCCTGTGAGCATTTCACATCTGCAACTAATACAAAACCCAAGACTCTCTTGTTTGCCAGCTTCAGAATCGCAAGTCTCATGGGAATATCTAATTACAGGAAGTTGTGTGAAAGTTTCATTCTTGTCCCCATCTAATTATTTTGGTAGAGAACTGGATAATTAAGGCCGCTTCAAGGATGGATGAGAGCGATGCCATAGTCAGAATTCAAGTTCAGATACCTCGGTTAAGAGAGAGTAACTGATTACAATCATACTGCTTTCGTTTCTTACATTTTTGGTTCTCTGTGACTTGGTTTCATGTATCTCAGGCTGGTCTAAATTTGCCATCTAGTCCAAGGATGACCTTGAACTTCTGACCCTCCTATGTGTACCTCTAGTGCTGGGATTAAGAGAATTCATCACAACATCCAGTTTATAAAGTACTGAGAATTGAACCCAGGGCCTTGCCCTGTTCTAGACTAGCACACTACCAACTGAGCTACAACCTCAAACCCAGTTCAAAACCAATTCTAAAAAAAAAAAAATCATAATCTTCATGGTATGGAATTCACTGTTTTTACATGTGTAATTTAAAGGTCTTTGCAAAACAGTGAAGTATGCAATTACCACCATAGTACAATTTCAGAATGCTCCGTCATCCCTCTCTATTTCCTGATTTTCACTTCAAATTCATCTATATTCATACCATCCAGCCCAGACAACTGCTCAACTTTCTCTGTATCTATAGGCTTATTGTTACTTGTAAAGGTCATACACTCACAAGATCCCAAGGAAAATGTCTTTACATCCAGTATCTTGTTGGGCATTTTGTAGACAGGCAGAAAACCTAACCAGCATAGCTTCCGTGCTTGATGTTCACAGAATAATATGTATATTCCAAGTACAGTGTAATTGCTGTATGCTGTTTTTACTCCCGTCTCTCAAATTTACATTTTTTCCTTGAATTTCTCTCTTTACTTTGCAATATCTTAAAAACATATGATAAGAACATTTTTATTAACTACTTTGCTTACATTTCAAATGTTATCTCCCGTCCTGGACTCCCCTCCATGAACCCATCACCCCTTCTCCCTCCCCTTTGACTCTAAGAGGGTGCTACCCCACCTACCCTCCCATTTATGCCTCATGCCTCTATTATTCCCCTTCTCTGGGTCATAAAGCTTCAACAGGAACGAGCACCTCCCCTCCCACTGATGCCAGATGAGGCAGTCCTCTGCTACATATGCAGCAAATGCCATGGACCTGCCCGTGCATACGCTTTGGTTGATGGTTTAGTCCCTGACAGCTCTGATGTTGTTGTTTTTCCTATAGGGTTGCAATCCCTTTCACCTCCTTCAGTCCTTTTCTAACTCTTCCACTGGGGTCCCGGGCTCTATCCAATGGCTGGCTGTGAGTATCTACATCTGTCTTAGTCAGGTGCTGGCAGAGCCTTTCAGAGGACAGCCATACCAGGCTCCTGTCTACAAGTACATCTTGGCATTACCAATAGTGTCAGGGTTTGGTATCTGCAGATGGGATGGATCCCAAGGTGGGACAGTATCTGGGTGGCCTTTCCTTCAACCTTTGCTCCATTTTTGTCCCTGCATTTTTTTTAGACAAGGACAATTTTGAGTTAATGTATTTTAGGTGAGTGGGTAGGCCCATCCCTCCACTGGGGGCCATGTCTACCTACTGGATGCAGTCTTCAGGTTCTATTTCCCGGCTGTGTCTAATGTCATCCCCATTGGATCCTGAGACCCTCTCAAATCCCTGAGGTCTGGGACTGTCTACTGGTTCCCCAAGTTCCCCACACTTCACTACTACTTATTTCTATTCATTCCCCTGTCCCTCTGGACTTCTTTCCTGTCTCTTCCCATGCCTGGCCATGCCTCTTGCCACCCCCCTTTCCACCTTTATTACTTCGGTCTGATTCTTTTTACATTGTATACTCCTGTTTTTATTCATGCACAAAAAGTAGAAGAAAGGAAAAGGGTTATTTGGCATTCGAGTTCAAATAGAACCTAATAGGTTAGAGTTAAGATTAGGGTTAGGGTTAGAGCTTAACTCTTGTGCAACCGAGTTTCCATGACTTGTTAATGCAGAAATATTCCTTCCTGTCAGTGTACTTTGATTTGATTATCTGGTTTCTTTTTCAGAGTTCAGTGACTGCTTTTTCTTCCTTGAAAGTTAATGTTTAGCTAAGGCACTCAGGAAAAAATACTGGACACACTTTTGGCCAGTAGCTACTCTTTTCTCCGTTCTTACCCTAGCCAATCATCGAAGGTGAATTGTCATCTTGAACTTGCAGTTGACTATCCTTCCTTCCTATGATGCCTACCATGCTTTTCACTCCCCCTATCCCCTCTGGCCAGCCAAATTCTTCCCACCTTTCAAGGTTCAGCTTCGATTGTAAATGCTACCAGATGATTTCATGTTCTGACACTGCTGACATTTCGGAATTGGATCCTTTACCACAAGTTTTGCCACTGAAAATTATTTGCAGATATTTCCAAATGTCCCTTTGAAATAAAACTGTCCCAAATTGAGGACTAGTCTACTACCTTAATGTCCCTCCTTACTGCTTCAAAGTGACTTTTTCCTCCTCTGAACCATGGATATGAATACTCTGAAGGTACTGAAATAAGTATACTTGGTAGACAGAGATGAGCAGGTGAGAGAAGAGACCTTTTACTTCTGTTTTTATATTGGGATTTTCCTTCTAGCTTGCTTCTTTAAAATAATAAATCTGGCCACAGTAGGCTGTAATCTCAGCACTTGAGAGGATGAAGTAACAGGATTGCTGCAAGTTTGAGGCCAGCCTGGGTACAAAGTGAGACCCTGTCTCAAAACAAATAAACAACAACAAAAACAGGGTTTAATCCATCCTTTTTACAAACAAGACAGAGTCTAAAATGTACAAATTATCCAGTCCAACAAGAGAACAACTATGGATTCGGCTTCTGTCTGAGAAAAATCTATAAATTTCACATTATTACAGCACTTCCATTTCTTTAATAACCGGCAAGCCAAAAATTCTTACGATGCTTGCCTAGCTATTTCATGCTAAGGGCCAACAAAACATACACCCAAGGGTCCCATACACCCAAGAGAAGCTATGCCTTCCTCCTGGAAACTCTGCCACTACAGTTTCCTGAGCTAGCCTATGGTTCACAGCACAAGCCAAGTCCCCTGCCATGTCCCCTGCTAGTCAAACTTCCAAACTGGTTCACCAAGGAATCTTTACTAGGGGACCTTTCTGGATAATCCTCATTAACGCAACTGTGTGTGCTGAGGTATCACTCCTGGAGGGCAGGGTTTGTGTTCTTCATTATGATGGTCAGTCAAGTACCAACCACAAGAAAGGAACAGGAAAACAACATTCTTACAATTGCAGGTCCTAAGGAGATCAAGTCCCTGTTGAGTCCAGAAGTGGGTTGCTTGAAAGGGAGTGGGTTCAACCTAGTAGGTGAGGAAACAGAAAGAAGAGGGGCCAACCGATAAGTACATTTATTGATGGTGAGAGTAGAACACACATGAAAAGTTTCAAAGAGATCTGGGTGTGATGGAATATGCCTATGTATGATGCTGGGACTCCGGAGGCGAACATAGGAAAACCAATAGTTCAAGGCCAGTCTAGGCAATATTTAGCGAGACCGTGTCAAAGAATAAGGAGTTAGGAGGAAGAAGAGAAAGAAAATGTGTAATTCATATTTTTAAACTCCAATAAGTAAAGGTCGGGCTGGATGTGAATAAGATGTTGTGGTAGGAGCACCTCACCACGATTGTGTACCTAGTCGTTGAGACTGGGTGCACACAGCCTGATGTTGGAATGCCGACATCCAGGAAAACAAAAGGTTTCAGTTTATGCCAGTAGTCATTCAGTTAGTGATTGCATGAGATGGCAGATAAATATGCCACCTCCCTCTGTCCTCTGAACATTGTAACTCTGGGGCATATGGTCAGCCTTGCTTCCCAGAAATTCTCAGTAGGAATAAGTTCCAGTTGCCTATAGTGGTGCCTTCCTTAATAAGGAAAACTTTATTAGCTTGTTCCCTCTTTCTGTCTCCTTTCTCTGCATACCTGCCTGCATCCCTTGGAAGCACCTCCCAGATTAGCTGCCAACTCATTAAGCCTTGTCTTAGCATCTGCTTTGTGGAAATTCCAAATCAAGTCACTTCGCAGCTCTAGGCTATGACAAGGTTACAAGCGCTGGCAGCACAAGGCCATATTATGAAGTCTCAGAAATCAATCTTCCTTGTGTTTTTATAAGTTTTTATATTTTTGTTTTTTACTTAAGTGTATGTGTATGAGCCTGCTTGTGTGGTCAAGGCCAAAAGAGGGCAGCAGATCCCCTGGAACTGGACTAAAAAGTGTTTGTAAAGTGCCAGATGTGAGCACTGAGAATGGAAATAGGGTCCTCTGCAGAGGTGCAAGGAATCTTAACCATTAAACCATCTCTCCAACCTTTTATTTCTGTAGGGTCTTTTGTTTGTTTGTTTTGCTTTGTTTGGTTTGGTTTGGTTTGTCAGATACTGTTCTTATCATTTCTAAAAGCCTCCAAATACTTCACTACACTGTAGCCATCTTATCCATAGCAAATTTGGAAAATACTGCATTAATTGATTAGGGGTGAGAAAGCATTGAAATCAACACCAGGAGAATCTCACTATTCTACGTGTTAATTGCTTGTCATTTCTGGCACCTGGTATGAAAGGCCTCTGATCAGTACCTATGGTTGGTGACAGCTAATTCACCAGGATTCTGAGCAGTGCATAGTATATATGTTTTGACTAACAGAGAGAAATATGAGTTCATAATTGCTTTGTACTATCCCATCCATCTGAAACCCTAGTCACCAGAGTAAGCAAGCCACTCTATTGCCAATTATTAGATAACCTTCTTGGAGACTTTTTATGGCTTTTTTTTTCTGCATCAAAACAGCAGTTTCAATTTTTGAGGCATTTCAATTTATTTTATGTGTATGGATGCTTTGCCTGTGAATAGGTCTGCACACCGTGTGCATGTATGAAGTGCTCACGGAGTCTAGAAGAGGGCACCAGATCTCCTGGAACGAAAGTTTAGAGATAGTTGTTTGTTGAGGTTTGGTCTGTTGCTATGTACTGTAATGTTAAATTCTGCACCTGAAATTCTAGCCCTAGAGTGAATTCTCATATTTACAAGCTTTTTTGTGCAAACCTTGATCTTTGGTTTAAAACTAGTGGTTAAATAAAAATGGCTACATCTAATTACAGGAGAGATTAGAGGTGGATGGGCTTTGAGTTACCTGGTTGGGGGTGGAGAAGAAGAACAAGCTGTGAGGAAAATCCCCTTGAGACAACTTAAAGGACAAAAGGTTTGCTTTGTCTCTCAGTTACAGAGCTTTCTTTGTGCAGGCCTCAGCTCCATTGACTCTGGGCACATGGTTGGACAAAGTATCACAGCAGTGGTAGTAGGGACAGACACAGGAACTGTTTACCTCATGGCAAACAGGGAGTAAATAGAGAGAAGAGCCTGGAAAGCAGACCAAACCTTCAAAGACACATCCCCAGTGTTTTCTTGTTGCTGAGGTAAAAGCAGCTTAAAGGAAGAAGGGTCCATCTCAACTCACAGTTTAAAGATACATCATAGCATCGAGACAAGTTGTCTCACTGTGGTCACAGACAGGATGCAGAGAGAGATGCAGGCTCACCTCACTTTCACCTGTCTCTTTTTATTCAGTTCAGGACCACAGTTCATGGTATGATATTGCCCATAAGTCAGGTGGGTCTTCACACTTCAGTGAACCTAATCTAGGTAAACATTCAGACACAGGCTCAAAAGTGTGTCTCCTAGGTATCTCCCGAGCCTGTCAAATTAACAAGCCATATTAAGCATCATAGCAGTGACATATCTCCTCGACCTAAGTTTCTATCACCTCCTCAAACAGCACCACTAGGTTAGGGCCAAGTGTTCAAGACATGAGCCTATAAGGAAATGTCATATAAAAAAACATAACATGGACAAATCATGCTATGTTTTCAAAGAGACTGAGTGATGTCACTCTATTTCTAAAATTCTATCAAGTGATACACATCTCAGGAGTCAGTTCTGATAAGTATACCTTTTAACTGAGGCAAGGAATTGTGTAGATTATTCTAGAAAGATATAGTAAGTTACTAAGTCGAAAAGCCAGGATTCACAGAACTCAAAGTTGTATATATGGTGCCTTGACTGAGTCGAACATTTTATTGCCGAAGAATGCTGGAGGAGTCATGCTTTATTGTGTTGAGGCATCTCAACCTGTAAGTCATGTCTCTTTCGGTGTCTTTATTGCAGCCACTCTAGTTGTGCTAAACTCATTGTGCCAGTGTAAATACTGCTGCTCAGAATCATTAAGGAAGAATAATGTTTCGCCTTCATCTAAAAAATGGCATCTCAAAAGCAAATCAACTCACCACCGTACGATTTGCTCGTTAATCATCACTAAACGTGGCCTAGAATTACACAGACACATCGCTGCAGCACTGCCAGCGTGACTCCTAAAACTCTCCGAGAGCTTGCTGAACACTCGCACTCATTCAGAGTCCCTTCGGAGTTTGGTTTTCTTTACTAAGAGGTCAGCCATTCTCCTCACGTCAGCTTGTTGTTCACATACGAAGTTTCAGAACAAAAATCATCCATTTCTCAAGCCTTCTAAGATGCTGCTCAAGGTCCCAAAGGTGGAAAGAGGGGTACAACTTTAGAAACAGCATTATCTAGTATGGTGCTGCAAACCTTCATTCCAGTGCGAGGAAGGGGAGTCCAGAAGGATTGCAGGCTGAGGGAAGCCTGAGTTATATTTCAAAGTTCAGGTCCTGGAAATTTATAGCAAAGCCCTATTTCAAAAATGAATAAGCAAAAATAATACTCTGACAGTATCAATGCAAAATATCTACCCTCAAACATACATATTTGCCATTGCATATTCTTAACAATGATTGTGTATTGTAATAAAATATTCATGTATTGCGTACAGTATGCCGTTTTCAACTATACAATTCAGCAGTATTAAATGCATCCAAGTTGTATTAAGCATCACTGTTTTCTCATCGCAAAAATGTCTATCACTCCTAAAGGAAATTCTATATCTATTAAACGTTCCTTCCTCCTTTTTCTTCTGCCACTGCTCCAAACTTTCTGTTTCTGAATTTATTCTTCTCACTATTTCACTTAAGCATAATTATATAATATTTGCTCTGATTCTGTCCGATTCTTTAAGTACCACATTTTCAAGATTATAGCACTGATCAGTACTTCATTTTTATAACTGAACAAGATTCTATTTTATGGACATACCATATTTTACATGTCTACTCCATCATTTTAAATAACTTAATTGATTTCCAGAATATGTGTATTTGGTAAGGTTGGGAATACTTTAAATTTTCTCATTACTTAACTTTAAAAAGAGAAGTATGGGTCATGATCACTAGCTTTCTGGCCATGAGATTAATATAATATATATATCAGGTTACGCTTTTATGTAGATTCAAGAATCAGTTACTAGAATGTATGGTGCAAAAGCTTCAAAGCCTGCAGAATAAAGTGCATGCAAATAAGTCTCCACCCCAGGCCACTGACAATATTTGACCACTGTAGTTCACAAACAAGTGACTATCTGATTACCTGTTAAATCCAATGGAGCATGAAGGTTTCTTTCATTTTCTAATCAGTGATGCAGTCAATAGATGGGACAGAGGTCTCTTTCCTTTAAGTTTCACTGAAAAATTACACCAGGATGATTTTCAGACGAATTGAAGTGACCAAGAGCATGCAGGAGGGATCTCTTTCTTCCCAGCACCTTTCTAAGCAGATGCTTCTATTGCACATATAATTTCTGTGGGACAGCTGCAACATTAGTCCCTTAATTCCCACAGAAACAGGGAAGAATCCCCAAATACAATGCACATGTAAGATAAGGAAGACCATGAAGTCTGGAATTCAACTCTAAATTGGGAGTCAAAGTCTCCTCCCCACTCTGCACACTAAGATCCAAGATCACAGATTGCCAGCACAAGGGTGAAGGCCAGCTTATAGAGACATTCAGAAAAAAAAATCTGCCTACTTCTGCATTGCGTTCAGAGCTCTGCATTCAAGGCAAGACTTAAGATGTTTGAAATTGTGAATAGGAAGAACATGGAGCATGCTATGCTTCTGGTCTGGTCACTAAATCAAGGTTATTAATTTACAGTCATGACAGAGTTTCATTCACATCCATAATTTGTATTTTGTCCTTGAATTGGGCATGCACTGAATATTTTACTTTTTAGAAACAATGTTGCATACCTTTGAGGATAAAGATGAAAAATAACTGTCACAAGGTTGGTGTTAGAATGCCAGTAATTCAATAAAAATCTTTCTGTTTCCTCTAGTCTCCCAAATCAGCATTTATTAGTGCTGCTAAAAAGGCAAGATTGAAGTCCAATCCAGTCAAAGTACGCTTTTCCGAAGAGGTCATCATCAATGGTCAGGTGTCGGTGAGTTTTCAACTTATCTGTGTTGTTATGCAGAGAGTCATTGAGCCAGGGGCTTTTTGTTCAAGGCAAGCCAATAATGCTACTAGAATGTTCATTCTGGACATGCTTCTTGTCTTTCACGAGGGTGTCAAGTCTCAAGACTGAAAGGGACTTGCCCTACCACCTCCTTGCCTCTTAGTTCTAAACAACAAGAATAGGATCTAACCGAGTGACTCCTATGTCACTTACTGCATGACACTCACTGCTTTGATCTAGGAGCACTAGCATTGCCTCAGTTATATTTGGTAAAAATGAGCTTCCTTTGAAATTTCTACTTCTTGTGCCAGTTGCCAATTAAGTATGCTTCCTCAGAATAACCTTTTATATATTTGTGAAAAGAATTATGTTTCCCTTGTGTGTGTGTGTGTGTGTTGTGTGTGTGTGTGTCTGTGTGTGTGTGTGTGAATATCAAAGTAGTTAAAAGTACAGATTTCATATATAAAGCAGGAACTAAGAACCCGCAAGTACCTACAAAAAGGTCTTCAGCATAGATAATGCAAAAACCAAGAGGATATTTCATTTTCAACATGTTCCAAAGAAGATAGAAATGTGGGTACTCTCTCATTTTTGGTTTTGGTTTAGGTTTTAGGAAACCGTTACCTAGAGTGCTAATAGCTTTGAAGACCTTGGAGATACCAGATTTTTGTTGTTGAAGGTTATTGGTTCTGATCGGTGTTTGTTTTTCTTGTTTGTTTGTTTTTAATGACTCTATAAGGATACATCTTCATCTGTGATCTGTTTGCTATGGATCACGAACTCTTTTCTGAAGTTAGCCCTGGATGTGGATTGAAAGCTGTGGACATGCATATCCTGGGCAAGGAACTTATGAGTCTTCTTATCACTAACCCAACTTAGGGCTGTCCAACTTGGACACCAGAAAATGAAAATGTGTGATAATTGTCCTTGAGTTGTGATAAAATACCAAGCCTATATATATATATATCTTCAAGGAGAAATGATCTTTGCAGTAGCAGCGTGTTCAGTTCCTGTTCCTTGGGTCTTCATCTTTGGCCTGTGGTAAGGCACAATATAATGGCAGCGAGAATTCTTACAAGCAGAGACTGCTCAGCTCACAACATCCAGGAAAAAGATAGAAATTGAGATAGAGATGGATAGGGAAAGGAAAGAAAGAGAGCAATAGAAAATATGGAGCGAGAAAAGAAGAATCTGTAAAGGGGACCTGATACTTTCTCTCTGTTATTCCATCTAAACTCTTAAGCTATTTGATGACACCGCTTATATTCAGGACAGGTCTTCTCCCCTCTGCCAATCATCTTTGAAAATGTCCTCACAGTACGCCTAGAGGCTCTCAAGCAAAACTAGTTGACAATCAAGATTAAGTATCATGGCAGGTCGATCTGACAAACCGTTGGGGCACTTGTGAGAAAGGTCTGAGGTTGTCCCAGTTAGCCTGTGGGAATTTTGGACTTCCCCATGAACTTGATACACTCCGCTCACTGAAATAGATCTACAGATGTCACCAATTCAGAATCCTGTCCCCCTGTAGAGGAGTGGAGGATTCCAAACATTGAAAAAAGGACAAGTACATCACATCAAAAATTCATCAGAAAATTACCTTTCCACTCCAGGGTTTCTCAGCCTGATGACTGGACATCTAAAGAGAGAATAATAGTCTAGAAGCTGTAGGGATAATGTCATTTCGACCCTGTTTATAACAGAGCTCATATGAGGCAGCTGTCCTATGAGGACACTGCTGCAAGGCCAGAGGTCTTCTGCAGTCTCCACTGCCTTGCCAAGATGCTATCAAGATAGGACCTTCAGATGTTCATCTACCCTGCAGCCCATGTGATTTCAGTTTTTTGAACCTACTCTTCTCAGTCACAGGAAGCCTTGTTTTCTGAACTTAAAGCCAAGCTTACTCAGTGAGTCAGGCAGCAAGGAGGTCACAGGGAAATGGTATGGCAGTAGAAATGAGAAGAAATTCAGAAAAAGAAAGGGGCAGTGAAAGTCAGGGGACCAGTTAGAGATTTGTAAGTGTTGAGTTTGCTCAGACTGTAAAACACTTATAAGTATCCATGTATGTGATCTTCAGTTCCTCCATCTTCAAGCCAAAGGACACGTGGCTTTGCTATTTCTAAGTTCCCAACAATCCTCATGACTCTGTAGCACCAAATACGTGGACATGACAGAGTTCACTCCAAGGACCGATGGATCTTACGTGGGTGTGTCAACTTCTCCTTCATCACCTCTCCTGGTAGCCAATTAAAGAAAACATCCTCAGGAATATATTTCTCAGGTTCAGTCTTAGCCATATTTCAAAATGGCATCACTGTTGGGGTTATTTCTAGATTGTGATGTTATGAGCTGTACATTATAGCCTAGACTTAGCACTTGTCTTTTTTGTGTGTGTGGCACTGGGAATGCGATGCAGAACCCACCCACGTGCCGGGTTTCTCGATAGGCTTTTGTCAAACTAGAGACACCCGGGATGAGGAAAATGCATTTGAAGGGTTGCTTCCGTCAGATTGGCCTGTCAGCATGTCTCTGGGATTCTCGTGATTGCTAATTGATGGAGGAGGGCCCAGAGCATCCTGAACACTGCCATGTATGGGCAGGTAGTCCTGCATACATAGGAATAGAAGCTGAATGTTAGCCTGGGAAAAACTAGTAAGGAGCATTCCTCTGTGTTCTCTGCTTTGGTCCCTGCTTCCCGGTCCTGTCTTGAGTTCCTGCCCTAGCTTCCTCTAATGATGGACTGTAACCTGTAAGCTAAAATAAACCCTTGTCTCTCCAGGTTCTTTTCTACATGGTGTTTTGGTGTTTTATTTTGTTTTATTTTGTTTTGAACAACAAACAATAACAAAAAGCTAACTAGGACATGAGGCAATTGCTCTACCACTAAGCTAAGAGCTTCAGTCGTATCTTTTTTTCTCTTTTAGCACACTAGTGTGACTCTTATATTTTCCTTTTGAGTTGAGAAACATTCCTAAATGGGTTACAAAGAATTTCAAAAACATAACTTTACCCCTGAGCTTCTTAATACTTGTGACTCATTTGCATGACCACCACCAGGGACCAGCAGTCTCCTGTCACACAGCATCATTTATGGTCCTCATTTTGTTCATTTAATCCTGATCTGAAAAAGTCAAAGCTTGTGGATCCAAACACAGATGCTTGGCTACAAAGGAATTATGTCTGTAATAATGTTTTCCACTGGGGAATCTTGCTTTTTTAAAAAAAAAAAAAGCTTCTGATTTTTCTGATGAGCAAAATGTCTTGTGCACTAGTAGCTGGAAAACAATATTGGTATGAATACCTTAGTTCATATACCCCTAACGGAATACCTGGTTGACCTTTGAACTTTTGTTGCTTTATTCTTTATTATATTGTGATAAGAAGAAACAATACACACAAGTGGCTACTGCCAGGAGTGGGATTCTAATTTGACTGACCTTCACAGCTACTATTTATCTTTTGTGTTGTTAAACAGGAAACTGTTAAAGACAATTCACTTCTTTTTATGCCAAATGTTTTGAAAGTCTACTTGGAAAATGGACAGACCAAATCCTTTCGCTTTGACTGCAGCACTTCCATTAAGGTAAGATGACACTGGAGCCTCTATGCCTGTGCTCATTACAGAAAATCAAACCTAGTCAGAATGGACAAACTAAGAAGTGCTCTGTTCTTTTTGTCCCTATGGGTGCTACAAACAACATGACATGCTATCTATGGAGAGACACCAGGGCTAGCCATTTTCTTGCAACTGCAGATTACTTAAAATACCATGACTGTCACCAAGAAAGTTTGGCACCCCGCCCAAAGCCAACAGAATTTCCCAGCAATGTCAGCCTCCGAGAAGATTAGGATGTTAACAGTTAATTGAATATCTGCCACTTTTGTGTCCAGCAAAAACAAGGGGTAGAGTAATGTAAAGATAACATTTATTTTCGGTTGCTGTAACCAATTGCTCAAGATTGCTATATAACAAGCAGAACTGAGGTGTGCTTCTCAGGAGGGGATTAAAGTAAGTGCCACCATGCAGTCTCAGGATTTCTGATCCATGGGTGAGTTTTACATAATAGGTTTGGTAGCAAAGCATATGGAACCCCCCATGCTTCTTTCTTGGAAAAGAAAAGTACATATTCTCTTTTTTTATTGTACAAAAGTATGTTCAGAAATTGATTGCTCCCTAATGTCTCAACAGCCTAAAATAGGCTTTCTTCAAATGGCACAGTCAGAAAGATTTTATGGAGGTAAAAATGTACCTAGTGATGATCTGTACCATAATCTAGCAAGAATATCAAGTCTGTGTTTAAAATGTCTATCAATAGTCAACCATTAATTCTGTGTGTTTGAAAGGACTCGGAGTAGACCTCACCTGTGCAAATGGTTCTACAAAGCCCACTTGCTGTGCATCTTACTGTCATAATACCAGCAAGCAGCTGGGTTTAAATTGCCTTAAATACACGGTGATTCAGTTGGCAGTAGAAGGCACAATATTAGTAGATGGGTGTAGGAGCACTAAGTCATCCTTAATTGCCCCAGATGAAATACTAGTTCCCTTCATATAAGACTGCTACTTTGAAATGGTGATGACTGAGAAAATCGTTTTCTTTTTTTCTTCCTATTCAATACAAATGTATGATGAGAGAATATCTAACAATTGATCAACTAACAGGGTGGGGTGGGCTCTGCAAATTCTTTCTGGAAAGAGCAAGACAGCAATTATTTTAGGCTTTGGGGGGCCACCTGATGTCTGTAAGAATTATAGGATTCTTTTGTTGCATTTAGGAAACAAACACAGGAATGGGTCATTGAGAGTTCCTTGAGACCACCCTGTAGGTAAATGACCTTCTTGAGGAACACCCAGCACGCAACCATTTGTCCTCTCACACTCTACTTCCTTTCAGAAGAGAGTGAAATGCTGGGTTCAACAAAGAAAGTCAGCCCATAGGCATGGTCTAGGAGAACTCATATACATATCTTCCAGTGTCACCTCTTCATGGACACCTACAGGCAGTGTTTTATTCTTCTGGAAATGATGTAGTTGTATGCACAGTGTATTACTAAGAAAACTCCCCCTTTGTCTTAGTGTCCAGAGTTTTTATTGGAGATTGGTCACCACATAGACATGGCTGGCTTTGGTGCCTTATCTCTCTAGTTGTCAAGTTGATATTTCAAGGTCCAAGTCTATTTGTGTGCTAGCCTTAGCATAAACTATGTGCTATGGTCCAGGGCTCTAGATAAAGCATAATGACTCCTGCCAGACAGGCCTATGAAGACCTAAGGTTCTTTCCTAAGAGTGAGATGATAGACTCACATCTTTCTTTAGGCAAGGCTAATCCATTCCTGCACACAGATTTGGTGAGCAAATGGGGATGACCATCTGGACCATTGTTTTTGCAGACCCTGAAACCCATGTACACAAGTACATTGCTGCAAATCTCTCTGCCCTTACGGACTTATTCTGTGTTCCCTGCTTCTCAGCTCCTTGCTGTTACACCTCCTACCTCACTTAAGGATGTGTTGAGACTTGAGTACATATCTTACCAGAAATCAATCTAAACTGAAGAAAGGGTCTGTTGTTCATTCCTCCAGGCCTCTTTATTATAGGAACTCACATTAAACTGAGTTTGATTTCCTAGTGGAGTACAGTTGACAATGAGAAAACCAGGAGCTGTGCAAAGAGTTCACATCAAATTCAAGTTCTCTCATCATGCACCTAACAGCCTTATTAGCACAGCAGACACTGGTTGTTGGACATAACAGAAATCATGCTGTGATGAAAGGAAGGTGACACCTCCTGAATACAAGTTGCCAGCATTCTCATTACAGACTTATGATAGGGAGTAGGTATCAGAATCATTTCTACTGTCCCTGCTACTGGTTTACAAAAATGTCACATAGAGTTCATGTAGACACACAAAATTTGGCTTGTGTTTCTCTTTCCTGGATTTTGTGCAAAAAATAAAAATAAAAATTAAGTTATAAAGCAGGGAACCTTTTAGGTGACATTCACTAAAATCAAGGAATTTTTGTTGAACAATTATTCTCCGGGGGTGGGTGTGGTTGGCTATTGTGGATTTTGTTTTAATGGGGCTAAAGGGGCAATCAAGCAGACTCAAATAACGTGGAAAACCCACTTCACGTATGAGAATATTTTTCTACCTTTGCAACTATTGAGGTGTTAGAATACATAGTTCTTTTTTGTGACTGCCCTGTGCATTGTTAAGGTACTTAACAGTATCCCTACTCGACTCACTAATGACATCCCCAACCCTGCTGTGCCAACCAAAGGATATCTCCAAAAATGTCCAAATGTCCATTTCTTCCCATTGAGAAGCTCTGCTCTACAGAATTTAGACACGTGACAAAAATTATCTTGAAGAGAGGTCATTTGCTAGTTTCAAATCTACGAAGAAGAATAAAGGCTGAGGAGATTAGCTGTGCAATGCAGAACAGCCTTTATTTGTATAGTCAATACTTTCTGACTATAAATGCTTAATCCTATAAAAGATTACAGGCATAGCTTGCTCATTTTAATTTTCCCAGGGATGTAAAATGAATATGCACTGTTACGGTGGTGTTCTCTGAGTAAATGGCATTATAATAAATGCTTTGTGCGTATGAACACATTTGATTCCTATATCCATTCCAAGGCAGGCATAATTATCACTTCCAGTTTACAGGTAGGGAAACTGAGATACTTATAGGTTAAATAACTACCCAGCACTGTGAAGTTTATAAGCATGAGAGCTGGGATTAGAAACAAGACTTTCCTGGGAGCTTCAAAGCTTCCAATCTCTTGCAGAATATGCTGGGTCCAGCATACTATTGGGGGCAGGAGTAAGATGGTAGATATTGCAGGCCACACCAGCCACTGCACAACTCTGTTTCCGCAGTATTCGGATATTAAATCAACCATGGACAGAGATGGATTAACTCTGTCTCAATAAAACTTTATTTACAAAAATGGGTGGTGGACTAGATTTGGTATGCAAGGCATACTTTACTGGTCCCTGGGCTAGAGCACTTTCAGAGCTGGTTTCATTGTTTCCTCATTTAGAGAAGAAGAGAATGAAACTAACGCTTTATCCATTAAGAAAAAAAATCCTTTCCAATTTAGAACATTACATGGGGACTGCAGAGATTGCTCAGTGGTTAAGGACAGTGGCTGCTCTTCTAGAGGACTTGGCTTTGATTCCCAGCACCTACATGGTGGCTGCTGTAACTCCAGTTCCAAGGGATCTGATGCCTTACGTCTAGCCTCCTTGAGCATCAGGCATACAAATTCTGCACAGTGCATATGCAGTCAAATCATCTATATAAATTTAAGAGAAATAAAAAGGAACTTTATATGATCAATAAGCTTCTCTTCTATTTCAGGATGTAAAGCTTAAATAAA
Organism: Rattus norvegicus; assembly: GCF_021556685.1. Lineage (NCBI taxonomy): Eukaryota > Metazoa > Chordata > Mammalia > Rodentia > Muridae > Rattus > Rattus norvegicus. The sequence continues at coordinate 34,181,910 of NC_141554.1, forward strand.
CGTATCACTTTCTGGACATGGTAGACTCTAAAAGATAAAGTGGACAGTGTTGATTTTGATCTCTTCATGTCCCTGTTTGTTCTGTAAGGATGTCATCTTAACTCTGCAAGAGAAGCTGTCTATCAAAGGCATTGAGCACTTCTCTCTCATGCTGGAGCAGAGAACTGAAGGGGCCGGCACCAAGCTGCTCTTACTTCATGAACAGGAGACACTCACTCAGGTCTGTGATGTACACCCCAAGAATGCTGCTACTATAGAAAACTGAGTCTGTGGTGTCTCAGGATGCCCTTCCTCCAGTCCTCTCCCTGTAGCTGCTTTATACCCTATGTCCTCTCTTGCAGAAGCACCACCTTCATAATGAATGCATTTGATGCCTCAGGGAGATTCCCCCCCACCCCCAGCCAGTCTGCCATAGATTTTCAGTTGATCTCTAAGATTTGTCATTGGAAGGCCAGGCAAATACTGGAATGTAGCTCTACAGCGTGACATTTTCTGTTAGTGCAATGGCTTCTTTGCTTGTTTTGGTCTCTAGTCTCTTCAAAGTCATTAAAAACACAATTGTTTCTGAGAGTATGAAGAATAAGTCAAAGTCATCTTTGCTGTCTTTGGTTCTGGATACATACTCACGGCTATTTTTGGAAACTTGCAATCACTACCTTAGTCCTGAACACTATGACTATGTGATCTACCTATGTGTCCCAATTCCTGGTTCCCAAGATTCCACCCCATCTGTTCTCGGGGGAGACATGCCAACTGTTTTCTGCTGTATTCAACATACCACCTTCACTTGGCTTAACTTCGAAAAAGCTGAGCATTTCAGTTGAGTCTTTAAGTATCCACAAAGTTTACTTACATAGGAAAGTTCATTGAGAGATAGCCGTAAAAACAGAGCATGAGGGGACAGAGGGGATATCTGCAACTGAAGCAGCAAGTTACTACTGGGGCAACAGAAGGAGAGGAAGCACTGTCGTGCTAAAGTGCTTCTTATTTGATACATAATTAAAAGCAAGTGTCTGGGAGCTGGAGGATGGCTCAGCAGTTCAGAACATGATCTGCTGTTCTAGAGAACTAAGTTCAATTCGCAGAACCCATATCAGGTGGTTTCACAACTGCCTGGGACTCCAGCTCCAGGAGATCTACCACCTCTGGCCTCTACAGGAACCTGAGCTCACATGCACACACATAAGGAAAAATAAAAATAATTCATTAAACAAAAAATCAAGAACTAGTACTCCACATATCCTTGAATCGCTTTACTCTTTTGACAGAATCCAATGGGATGCAATGAATTAGAAAAACTGCCATGAGTTTTGATTTCTATTTCTGTATCTGAACTTGACCTATGATGTTCATCAAGTTTAAGTCTACATAGTGTCCTTTAGAGCCACTTGCAAAATACCACATGGGAAAATAGATCTTAGAAATAGATGGCTCATTTTAGACACTGTCATAAGGAAACGGCCACTTTTATTCAAAACCCTTTAACTGAGAGCTCAATGTGTGTCTACGTTCCCCTAGAAGCAAAACTTTAACCAAAGGCTTGAACATGTGGAAATTCCATGAAAGATTATGAGAGAAGCTGGGACAGGAGTGGAAAATGGACATGGAGCAAATTGGAGAGTCACTAAAAATGGCTCAACAAGCCAGTTTGCACCATATGACCTGAACCTCGCCTTAAGAGAGCTCTGATTAACAACTTAGAACACTTGTCAGTGGCACTTCACCTGGGTGTGTTGAGCAAGAAGTTGGCCCGTCATGGGCTATACCTGAAAATTCTTCAAACTCCTGGTCCATCAAATAGTCAGAGTAAATTAACATGTAGTAAATAACCTTTAGCTTGCAGCAGTAAATGACAAAAGCGGTGTGCAGCCCATGTGTTCTTGAGTCTAATGAAACGTTCCACAACTTTCTTTTTCTCCTTATAGTTCTGTTCAAACCTTTGCCTACTACATGGGCCTATGGGGAACCTTTATGGTGATTTAGGTGAATAAACATTCAAAATTTTTCCTGATCTTATATATCTAACACTTAAGAAAATGCATTAAACAGCCTGAAAGAAAGCAGTGGCCTACTTTGAATCACCCCACACAATGCAGCCATTGCAGACTCAGAACAGGATATGAATCCATGTCATGTCGCTGTATGTGTACGAACTCTTATCATCTCTTGTCTCCTGTACTGCTTTCCCTTTCCTTTCCCAGCCTCCCCTTTAAACTTTCCTAGAACAAGTCCCTGTACATACAAAGCCTTACCTCCGAGTCTGCTCCTAGGAACTCCAGTCTCACACAAAGGCAAATTTGAAGCTTTTATTGACATAGAAAGGGAATTTTGATTCTGTGGTCCTCTGCCCTTTTGTAGTCAGCACTGAAGGATTTTGAAATGATGTGTTTGCTCTTCCAGGTGACACAGAGGCCGAGTTCCCATAAGATGAGGTGTCTTTTCCGAATCAGTTTTGTTCCCAAGGATCCCATTGACCTGTTAAGGAGAGATCCAGTTGCTTTCGAGTATCTCTATGTTCAGGTAGGTAAAATTTTCTGATTGTTCCATAGGAATATGGAGGTACATGACTGAGCTCCTCGGTGTTTTTTGTTTTCGTTTTTCTTTTTCTTTCCATGTTCCCCTAAGCTTGATGAATTATAAGATAAGTAGATTGTGTCCTTTTCATTTTCATATTTGATTCAAAAATAATTCATTGCTCCCATAAAGGTTGCAAGAATAGTGCTCTTCATCCTCCACCCAGATTTACCCGTTGTTAATATTTTCTTCCATGTACCTGATATTTAATGAAGGTACATAATCCTTGTCTTTTTCATCACAGAAATTTATACATAAACATATTCTTTTTCTACAACACATGAAAGCTAGTTACTTGTACCATGTATTATTTTTTACTTTTAAATATAGTATGTATTTTCCAATAACAAGGACAATTTCTTATAGAAACTCTGTCCAATTAAAAAAAATCAAGAAGTGGGACATCGATGTGTGCTCCTTATCTCTTCTTTTATCTACCTTTAAAATGATGCCTATTGCCCCCAAATATCATTTAGGCTCTCAGTGTCCTTAAGTCAGTGTCATTCCTTATCCCCCTTCTGTCACTTTTGTGACATTGAGTTTTGAGAAGTACCAATCAGATATTTTACAGAAATCCTTCCATTTGGGTTTCCCTAGTATGTTCTCACAATTAGGTTGAAGTTATGAATTTGCAAAGAATGATATAAGTGACTGTCCTCTTCAGTATAGCATATGAAGAGCCACATGGTGCCAATTTATCCTTCTAATTGAGAGACTAACTTTGACACTTACGTGGGTTGTGTCCCTGTAAAAATTAATAATTTTTCTTTTATAATGAATAAGAAATTAGTGGCAAGTCATTTGTGACTTTTATCATCTTATATTTCATCAAATTGTCACCCACTAATTTTTATTAATAGTATTAATTGGTGATTCTTACATGAATCTATTGTTATCATACTGATTTAAAATGACATGTCTAATCTCATTATGTCTCTTTTGTTGATCAGTTGGCATACTGTATGAGTTGTCCCTTCTCCAAATGTCTATTGATTCATTTCGGTACTTAAATTTCTCTAAGACATTGTGATAACAATTACAATGGAATTAATAATTTTCAAATTTGTAAGATTCTAACATATATATATACACACAAATACATATATATTAGAATATATATTCTCTAGATGGTCTATTTTATTCTGGAATATAATTGTCCCCAAAATAAAACTTCCTGGGATAAGCATTTGGAATTATTTGCCCCAGAGCAAATCTATTGATATAAACATGTGGATAAGTTTACATGATTCAATATCTGGGAGCTATTCTTGTATTTTTGTAAATCTATCTTACTGTGCTTACTAAATTTTTCAAATGCATTTGGAATAAACATTAATCTATTTATTGGAGCTGGAGAGGTAACTTAACCATTAAGAGTATTGGATGCTCTTCCAAAACACCCAAAATTGATCCCAGCATCTATGTGGCAGCTAACAACCACATGTAAATTCAGTTCCAAGGGAAGGAATGAGCACTTCTGGCTTCTGTGGGCACTGAATGCATTTGGTACACTGACATACATGTGGGTAAAACACCCATGCACATAAAAATAAAATCTCAAAAAGAAATCTATTTGTTTAGTGTGTGGTACACAATAATAGAAACACTAAGTGTTTATAAACATGTCTTTTATATTCACATATACAAATAAACCACAAATTGACGCAAAAGAATGTAGATATAAGGAGAAAGAAAAAAAGGTACGTGTGGCAAATTAGGAATGTTAGTATCAAGTGGCAATAATCCCTAGAGATCGGTATTGACATCAGAGAAAGAAGAAGCAGAGCATGCTACTACATTCTAGTATACAAGGATCCTCAGAAAAGAGCCCAATAGTTCTCCCTACCTACATAGTTTGGGGACAAGAGTATTTTTTAGCTGGAGAGTGTGATTAATGTTCATGAAGATAGCCCTGCATTTTCAAGATAAGTCTAAGCCTGTTTAGGGTATACATCCTATTTATCAAAAATAATTTTAAATGCATACTGCATTTTCCAACCTACACAGTGAGAGCAGCATGTTCTGGGATTTCTTGATGGTAAACTTAGAACACATACACCCGTTAATTGGCAACAGTACCCTCTGTTCCCCTAAGAGGTCAGGAAACCAAGGCAACTATGACTGAATGAAACAAAGAGGGCGATCCTCAGCTGATGGGTTCCTGTATCTTCTCTATACTCCTGCTGAGCATCTCTCAGAGGCTAGGTCACCTCAGCTAAGGCCTTGTGCTACAATTATTAGCTAGTTAACTGCAAATGAATAGCTCCAGGTTCCTGTTAGTATAAAGCTGGAGACAGTGAAATGCAGGGATGCGTTGTTTTCTATAATTACATTCTCGTCTTGATAACAGGATGGTGCTTTAAAACCATTCAGCTTCTGTTTAAACGCCACAAGAAGTCCACTGCCTCTGGAAAGGGGGACAAAACACAGCTGTGCTTGTCCTAGGGAAAGGAGACAAGGAGTCACTAAAGCTGATTATGCTGTGGTTAAGGCATGTTGGCTCAAATCAAACGCATGGAGAGTTTTCTCATTTGAAAGACTTCTTTTCTACCAGGGGACTGGCCTCAAAATATGACAACCTGTCTGGAGAGCTTGCCTGGGGACTGAAGGAAAAAGACTGATGATGTTTGTGTTTTCCTGCCTTGACTTTCATGTAGGTGGTGGATTATCTACCTCCTAACAGAATAGGCAGTGCGGGAGATACATAGCTATATACTGTAGGTGATGAAGACTAAAATCAAGTTACTATCACTTTATATATCCCCCTCAGAGAATAGGATATGAACATTATTTTGCCTCAAACTCTACATAGAAATAACTATATAGCAGAATGTGTGGTGAGTCTAAAATAACACATCTGTCTACTAGAAGTCAACAGGTCTCCTGTGTGCCCTTTTTGATTTTAAACTAATACAAAGATGCAATGAAATTGCCTGGAGAACAGAAGAGGAAGCAGAATCCATGCATAGCACTTTACAAAACCAAAATCAATTTAACTTAGCAGGATCCTAATGAGGACAGTCACCATAGGCCAGATGAAGCATGAAGATGCAAACCGATTTAGTAGTGATAATCTGTATTCATCTCTGAGTCATTAATGGCCCATGAGGGCTTTTTACAAATTTTAGTATATATATTAAGAGTAAACTCTAATAATCCAGACTGTTGTAATCCATAATGATAATATGCTTGCTGACACTTGTCCTGTCCACTCTGTTCAGAAAAAAAAGTTGTTTATACCAATTAGTAAATGAGATAGAAATCTCAAATTAACCAAAATCTTGGCAAACATGTATTGTTTTCCTCTTAAGTATATATTAATTATAAATGAACTTTTTATAAGCCTACACTAGACCCTCTTAGAACCTCTACTATTCATTCACTTGTGAGAATGTATTTATGTGATATATTTAAGAGTTAAAAAATAATGATTAATCTCTCATACATATATATATACACATATACATAAACATGTAATTCATATTGCACACTACCTCTCCCTCTCCATGATCATTCTTAGCTAATTATATAATAATTAAGTGACTAATTGCCTTGTCAAAAGATCTATCCAGGATGTGCTAAATGTATATTTTTACTGTTCTATTCCTGTGTTGTTGAAGCACCATGATGAAGGCAACTTGTTTTTAAAGCATTTGATTGGGGTCTTGCTTATAATTTCAAAGGGCTCATGATATTATGGTGAAGAGCATGATGGCAAGCAGACAGGCAGATATTTGGTTGGAACAGAAGCCAAAATTGAGAATGGCATGGGCTTTGAAGTTTCCAAAGCCCACCCTTCAACACCCCCCTGCTCCACACCTGCCTGAACACAGCCACACCTCCTAATCCTTCCCAAATAGTTCCACTGACTATAGACCAAATATTTAAATATGTAAACCTATGGGGGACATTCTTGTTCAAACCACCACAGCAAGGCAAAACAGAAATTGAAAAAAAATGTTTCTGGCCAGAATTCTTAGAAAAACTAAAAATAATGGCTCATGTTTCTACAGCACATCCTATTTTATGAATTAATCACCTTAAGGCTATCATGGCAGCCTTAAAAGTTAGTTAGCTCTCAAGTCAATTGTTCTTAAGGGTTCATACATTTTTAGATAAATAAATAAAACTAACATGTTATGCTATGGTAATTGTATTAATGTAGATAGATCCTCCCAAATATATAACCTGAGTTTTTATATCTAAATTCTATACAAATAGAAAAGAAAAAAAAACAGCTTCTGTTGTAAATCCTTATGCAATAGCAGTCTTCAAACATGTTATTTGAAAATTGACCTTTCCCAAAACAGATTTTGGGGCTGGGACAATATCTCATCCCATAAAGAACATGAGGACATGAGTTTGTTCCCCGGAGCCCACATTAACCAAAAGTAAGACCTAGAAGCACATGCTAGCAACTACAGTAACAGGGAACCAAAGATAGGCAGATCATGGAAGCCTGCCTGCCAGCCAGCCTAGCCTGAGAATTTACCGAGCCTTGGAAAATTCCGGGCCAGTGAGAAATGCTGGCTAAATATTGAAAAAAAAAAGTATGGCTCTTGAAGAACAACATCCAAAGTTGTCCTTTGACCTACATACATATACAGTTGAGAGCTAACTAACTTTTAAGGTTGCCATGATAGCCCGAAGGTGATTAATTCATAAAATGGCACATATATGCATATGCACCAACTGAAAGCTCTAAAATTAAAGCAAGTGTTCCCTTTTAGTTTGCTGAAAGTTATGCCATGTTACATTAGAGCAACCACTACATTGCTGTCAGGGTTTCCTGGGCCTCATTTTGGGGGGTACATGTGTGCACATCTTAAGCATATGAGCACACACTACATTCTAGGTTTCTAGTCTCTTAGGGGACTGTTGAAAGCAACCTATCTAGGCTATTAACACCTTGGAGCCATAATTGACCGCCTCAAGCGCTGTACCTGATTGTTTAAACAAAAATAAACAAAACAAAGTGGCAACTTTCAATTGTTTTCAGGGTGGGGTGGGCAGGTATGCCTCAAGCTTGCTAGGTCTTGCTTCTTGACATACCCTCTTCAAACATGACCTGCTGGGTATTCCAGAAAGCTTTAAGATTTTTTTCAGGGAAACATACAGGAAAGACCCTATCAGGGGTGAATTGGGAGAAGTAGACTCACTTAGCAATGAAGCCGTGGACTGAGAAATATGCATCTATTTTACATCCATACATAAGACACAAAATGTAAGATGCAGTACGTATGCAGTGTTTTTTTTTTGTTTGTTTGTTTAACTGTTTTGTTTTTTTTTTGTTTTTTTTTTTTTTTGGTTCTTTTTTTTTCGGAGCTGGGGACCGAACCCAGGGCCTTGCGCTTCCTAGGTAAGCGCTCTACCACTGAGCTAAATCCCCAGCCCGTATGCAGTGTTTTAACATTACATACAGAAGCCATGCAATGGTACCTGGACCTAAGTTCATAAAACCAGTATATGAGATAATTACTCACGGCCTTCTCTTAAAAAGAAAGCAAAAAAATAAATGCAGCATGGGTTTCCCTTTTATGTGTATTTGATACAAGGCAAAGAATACAATAAGGATGCAGGAAAAGAAATATTTTTCTAGACTAGAATCCAGTTTTCAGTTTAAAAATCACTCAGCACACACAGACACACACACACACACACACACACAGAGAGAGAGAGAGAGAGAGAGAGAGAGAGAGAGAGAGAGAGAGAGACTGCTCACATGTTCTACATGTTCCTTCTGTTCCCAGCTCCAAACTTTGCTCCTAACAAGGGAGAGGAATACAGTACTCACTTCTAGTATCTGTGGTCACAAAGGACCTTAACTACAGCACATGCTTAGCCACTTTGGTTGACAGCGTTGCAGTCTGGGTATTTCACCCAGGCTGGCCTTCATTATGATGGTTTGAATACGAATGGCCCCTAGAGGCTCATATATTTGAATGCTTAGTCCCCAGTGGGTGGCGCTGTTCGTGGAGGATTAGTTTGTCCCTGTTAGCAGTGGTGTGACACTGAAGGTAACCTTTGAACTTTCAAAACTCCACATCATTCCAAGTTAGGTCTTTCCCTCCCCGCTTTGATTAAGGATGTGAGTCTTCAACCACTGCTCTAGCACCATGCCTACCTGCATGCTGCCATGCTTTCTACCATGAAGATCAGTCCCTCACCTTCTGAAACAATAACACCCCCATAAGTTCATCTTTCTAAAAGTTGCCTTGTTCACAATACTTAGAAAAGCCACAGAAAAGTTACAAGACATCCACCTATCCTGGCCTTACAAGTAGCTAAAACTATAGGCTATAATAACACTGTACATGGCCTATGTTTTGGCCCTAGCCACAAATTCTGTGAGTTGAACGAATTAATTACAGGAGATGTGGACTAATGCCCACATGATTACACATTTGAACTGGGAGCGCTGTGGCTGTTGAAATAGATGGAATGTTTTCATAGATACCCCAATAGCACTCACCAATGCTTGTGCTAGATAAAGCATGTGTACATCTCCTGTAATCCTCAAACAGCTCTAATGGACTGGTGCCTATAAGCCCCACTCACCAATAAATAGAGGGCAAGAGTTCAAATCACGCTAATGTTTCAAACACGGTAGCTATGGTTGGCAAAGCCAGGACTGCAACCTCCAGTACAACACAAAATAAGAATAAGAATAACATAAATACATTTTTAGAAGTGTGCTTACAACTGCTAAGTACCATTCGAGGACTTCGCATTGTCAACTATTTTAGTCCTCACAAACACCCTGGTGGTTAAAAAACATCACTCTATTTTAGAGAAAGGAAAACCGAGGCCCCAGCGAGTTAGGAATTTGTGTGAAGATTAGAAGCCAGGAATCCAAGTCCAGCAGCAGCCTAGCTGCAAAACCCACATTCCTCCGCCAGTGTTTCCGTGTTCCTTTGCAGCACCTGTGTTTGGCAATTCCATCCCTAAATTCCTAATTATTTTTACAAAAAGCTAAATATTTAAATAACAGCTTGCCGATGACTGTTAAATGTTTTGTGTGGTCTCTGTGTTTGTGCAATTAAACACTGACTCGGCTCCAAGCAGCGCCGTGGAGATGTTTCTACATTTAGCCTCAGTGCCTTAGAAGTGAAGGTTGAAACACTGGGGGAATGGTTGTCACCTGTTCCTCTAAAGGCGGTGGAAGGCGGCTCGTGCGCTGACCAACTGCGCCCTCTGCTGGTCTCTTCACAGAGCTGTAACGATGTCGTTCAGGAGCGATTTGGACCAGAGCTGAAATACGACATTGCCTTGCGGCTGGCCGCTTTACAAATGTACATTGCTACTGTCACCACCAAACAGACGCAGAAAATCTCCCTCAAGTACATTGAGTAAGTGTTTACATTCGGTGTCATGGGATGCTGTGCGTTTTTCCTTACTCCTTTGTATCTGTTTGCAAAATTCACCTTGTTCATGGCAGACTATTTGTAAACTAGTGGCAAAATATACAAACATTTTGTCTTTTGTAATAGAAAAGATACATTTCTCACGTTTCTCACCTTTAGGAAATTGCAGTCAAGGTGAAAGGCATTTTTAAAAATAATGTGTAAGGCCTACTGATGCAGGCCTGTAATCTCAGCTACGCATGAGGGTGAGGAAGGAGAATCCCAAGTTCTAGGATTACAGAGTGAGTTCAAGGCCAAACTGAGAAACTTATTGAGAGCCCATCTCAGAATGTGGGGGCAAATGAGGATGAGCACATTCAGCACACAGGAATGACTTCAAAGATATTTGGGTAAACTGAGGTACAAAGTGATTAAATTGGTCATTACTTTCCCAAGACATATAACAGGGGTAGTGGCGGGGCACGGTTAAAACCCAGGCAGTGGGATGACTCTTTTGCCTTAGTTTATGTGATAGACTGAATTGTTTTTGGAGCCTAGTTAGGGTTAGCCATCCCTAAAAAAATACACCAATCAAAGAGACAAGCAATGCGAAGAGAAGAAGAGAGGAAATTACTTTCATGTAGTTGAATTGAGAAGAGAAACAAGTAAAGGAGCTACTGAGCTCCGAATCTGTCTTCAGGATCCTGACAGGAGATATCTATTTAAACGGAGAGTTAGGTTTAAATAGAGGGCCAGAGGTGTATGTAACTCAGCAGTCTAGCCAAGTTCTGGTCCTGCCCACCGCTGACTCATCCTGTCTGCTCTCTGCTGCACAGTGTTCACATAAATTGTGGGGACTGTGAAATTTCTTCATAGGAGGCAAGTTTCTCCTCTGGATGGCACCAGGCGTCAGCCTTTGCCTCCTTCCAGCATGAAATTCCTGGAATCATTCCATTTCCTAGGGGTTCTTTTTTGTCTTAATAGCCTGGTAGCACCAAGGTCTCTTTGGCATCCCTCCTCTATTGCCAGGGTGGTTAGAGCAGCAGTCCTCAACCTGCGGGTCACGATCCCTTTAAAGGGTCGAATGACTTTCACTGGGGTTGCCTAAGACCACTAGAAACCAGATATTTCCATTAGGATTCATCACCATAGCAAAATTATGGTATGAAGTAGCAACAAAAATAATTTTATGGCAGGGGTACACCATAACACTAGGAGCCGTGTTAAAGAGCTATATAGTATTAGGAAGGTTGAGAGCCATTTTTATAGAGGGACTTATTCTGAAGTGTCTTCACAGCAGTGTCCAAAGTAATGTCAGATGTCGGACCTGCTGCCTCACACCTATAATCCTTGTGTTGAGGGAGTCTTAGGAGAATCACAAGTTTGATGTCAGCCTAATGTATGGTAATAAGACCTTGTACATGAAAGAATCTGGAGGATGACTCCATAGTTAAAAGCATTTACTATTCTTTTATAGGACCTGAGTTTAGTTCCCAGTACCCACGTGGTGATTTACAGCCACTTGTAATTCCAGTCTCAGGAAACTGGCACCCTCTTCTGGCATCTCTAGGCACCAGGCATTCGGGTGTTGTACATACAATAATTCAGGTGAAACAATCATACACATTAAATCTTTCAAAAAATGGAAATGCCACAAGCATAGTACCTTGGTATCTGTACAGGGGAATAGGGGAAAAAGAAAACTGTGAGGTGGCTGGCAAAAATGTCACACAACAAGTTGTCTGTGAACCGCAACTTGTTTGTAAACTATGAATGCCTTCTCTTGCCGAGTATGCTATTTTACCAGCGGCATCCCTCTTAGGCCAAGAAAGGTCCGCTTTTCTTAGAAAATGGATGGTTTATATTACCTCCAGCTGATGAATCTACTTAAGGGTCACTCTTTAAGAGGGAATGCTTAGTCTCTCAGCAAGAGATACACTAACCTACAGCAAACACCACTTAATTCATCCTGGCAGCTCTTTAAGCTAACATGAAGGAGAACTAGTGTGTCAGAGCCTATGGCCAGATTGAAATCATACCTCCATGCCATTCTAAAATCTGTAGATTTCTTCTGATCTGCACTCAAAACCAGGATGGATGAATATAATCCCACTTTCCAAAGGCACTTTCCCAGGGGCATTTGCAAAGTACCGTGATGCCCCCCTAACTAACCTAGGGGCTGAGGTCCAGGTGCTGCCCCCAACGTCACTGTTCTGTCAACTCCCAATTTACCCACTGCCACCTAAATGATGAAAATCCCTCCCATGCGATGCAGTTGCCTGAGTGATTCATCTCTTTTTCTGTTACATACTCAGAGTAACTGTAGTCTGAGAGACTGTCGATTCAAAAACAAGTCTCCCATTAGCTGGACACATTCACATGTGCCCTCTACTATCTAAAGTTCTTAGGTACAGGTCAAGCTGGCTGCCATTTGAAATGGTACCTAATCAACCTGAGAACAACCCCCTCTTACAATTAAAATGCATTTGGGTGGCTTGGAACACAACCCAGTCACTAAAGTGCTAGCTGTGTAAGCATAAAGTCTAGAATTTAACCCTCAGAAGCTGTGCTTATATAGCTGGCCATGGCATGTGACATACACATATAATCCCAGCACTGGGGAATCAGAGACAAGTGGATCCCTGGGACTCACTGACCAGTCAGCCTACCTTAATCAGTGAGCTTTAGGCCAGTGAGAAACCCTATCTTTAGAAAACGAGCACACCTTTCTGTCCCTACTGTCTGGGCATTTTTCTTTTAAAGTGGAACATTGTACAGATCCTAACCTCTCAGAGATAACTAACTTGACGAGTAGTCTTGTAGTCTGCAACCGTGTTGGCAGTCATCAATTTTTTTTTAACTAAACATCAATTGAACATTGTATTAACATTTGCGTCAGATAGTAGAAAACACTAAATTGTATAAAATATAATCCTGACCATCAAAACTTGTGATCTGAATGTAAAGATGAGACATAAAGATGAGCTAGTAGAACCCACGTCTAAGAATATGTGGACAATAGTAATTATCCTTTATGGGTTAAGTACTGGGTGGAGAGACAGGGTGTGTAGGGAGGTGGTGAATCTGAGAAGTGACGGAGTGGATATCACTGTGATCAAAACATGTTCTAAAAAAAAAAACTCTCAGAGAACATACTTTAAAAGACATAAAGATATGAAAAATAGTCATTTAAGATGATAATACAGGGCTGAGGGCATTTGGCCAGCATGAATGAAGCCCTGGGTTCCTGCAAAAGCACTGCCCTCCAAATAGATATGAAGTCTTGTAGTCTACAACGGTGTTGTAGCAATCAGTTTTTTCACCAAGTATTGATTGAACATCATATGTAGCATTTACATCAGATAGTAGATTGTATAGGCACCTTTTCAAATGACAGCCAGTTTCATATGTGTGTGTGTGTGTGTTTCATATGTGTATTTTATTTTTCTTTATTTTGAATTTTTAATTTCCTTTATTATTCTCTCATACAATACATCCCTACCACAGCGTCTCCTTCTTCAATCCTCCCAGTCTCATCCCCCCACACCTCCTCTCTCCCCCAGATCCACTGCTCTTCCTTTTCCCTTCAGAAAAGAGCAGGCCTCCCAGTAATATCCACCAAACCCAGAATAACAAGATGCAATAAGACTGGGCACAACCCCTCACATCAAGGTTGGACGAGGCAAGCCAGTAAGAGGGAAGGTTCCTGAGTGCAGAAAAAAAGAATCAGAGACACCACCATTGCCACTGTTAGGAGTCTCACAGACACTGAAAGCTATACAACCAGAACATAGATTCAGAAAAACTAGTGCTGATCTGTGCAGGCTCTGTGATTGTCACTTCAATCAATATGAGCCCTTATGAGCCCTACTTAGTTGATTCTGTGGACTGTGTTTTCATAGTGCCCGTGACCCCCTCTGTCTTCTGCAATTCTTTCTCCCCCTCTTCTGTGGGGTTTCTTGAGCTCCTCCTAATATTTAGCTGTGGGTCTCTGCATCTCCTCCTGTCACCTTCAGGAAGAAGCCTCTCTGATGACAATTGGGCTAGGCACCAATCTGCAAGTATAGCACTAGGACTCATTTCATTGACTTTTGGGGAGGTCAGTTATGTTTGGTTCTATCCTAGGATTCTGAACCCCAGAACACAGCTGTGTGTGTGTCTATGTGTATACACACATGCGTATATATGTGTATTTTAAAATAAAGTCACAAGTAGCCCTAAACCATGCACAACCAATGAAGACAATAAGTTCAGCAAAAAAAAGTTAAAGAAAATATATTGGAACTATTTGGTTATAGAATGTATTTATGAGACTCTGAACTGAGGTGAACAAAATATCTCTTTAATGTCCATTATTAGTGTTCTTTCTCTACAGTAAAGAATATGTATGTTTGCTTTTAAATTTGAACATATGTATCCATGATCCAATAGTATGTTTCCTGCATGTCAATTAAAGTTTGTCTCCCTGTCCATTCGTTCCAACCCACAGCGGAGTGTTGGTTGGTTTTATATGTGTCATCATCACAAGAACAAGGAATGAAGGATGTGCTTTTGTGTTGCAGGAAAGAATGGGGACTAGAGACTTTCCTTCCATCTGCTGTACTTCAGAGCATGAAAGAGAAGAACATCAAGAAAGCGCTCTCCCACCTTGTCAAAGCAAATCAAAACTTGGTACCACCGGGTAAAAAGGTATCCCTGCTACACCTTAGTAGAACGTAGACTTTTAAGCAGAGAGGTTTGCATGCTTTCAATATTTAAAATTAGCCCACGAAGACTATACTGGTGACATTGTATTTACAGAAAAGTTTCATACACTATTCGCCTATGTCTAAAAGGAACAAAAATACCAATCCTTCTGGAAATCTATTTCCTTTTTACAGGGTGGAAACTGCTTATTATGTGGGTCAGGAGGCATGGGGTAGTCACATGAGTTTCTGAGACTTTGCAGCTAGGTGATCAAATCACAAGGTAATTGCACATTTTCATCGTATGACTGGTTACTGCTCAGACCAGCTTAAATGCAAAACACCCAGTAAGGGGCCCTGCAGGCCAGTTACTGTATTCATTACATTAGGATTATCTCCCAGGGAGCTGTTGACATTTGGTAAGAGGTTGTTCCTTGCTGAAGCATAAAGGTGTTGGGCTGGACATTGCGAGATACGAAGCATCCTTGATCTGTACAGGACAGGTATCAGTGTCACTCCTTCCTTAATTATTATTAAAAATATGTCCACATATTGACATGGATGCCCTAAGGAACAAAATCTCTACCATCACCACTGATAACCATTGGATTGAATCCAATTTTGGAAAGAGAAGGATAAGATTTCCCTGCCACTCATCATTAGTGTTAAAATATTTGTATTCATTTCTGTTTTTATTAAGAGAAGCACAAAGACCATTTAAAAGTATTCTGTTGTTCAGAAAAAAAGAAAGGCGTGGTTTAGAAGTAATAAAAGAACAAAGATTCCAGTAAGTACAGAGACAAGGAGCCTTAAATCTCTGTGCCTATAAAATGAGAAACAACCTGAGTACACACTAGAGCTGATATAAAGTAGAGAAACTTGTCTGACCTCAATACAAATCACCATCCATGTAGGGAGTTCTTTGGTCATGGTATCCTATTTTCAGTCATTTTTATAAGGCTTCACCCCATAAACATTTTTTGAAAGATATAACCAAGTTCAATACACTCTTGGCCACATTCTCTTTCTTAGTTTCAATGGAAAATGTCCGCTATCACCTCGCTGTGAGCACCCAGCTTCATAAAAATAGAAAGATACCATGGGTCAATACTTTTACACTTCCTAGGGCTGGGGAAATGGCTCAGATGGAGAACTGCTTGCTACACAAGCGGGAAGACTGAATTCAATTCCAGAGCCCAAGCAATGATGCTGAATGTGCTGGTTAATACTTATAATCCCGGTACTAGGAGATGGACCCAGGCTTCCTGGAGTTCACTGGAGCTCACTGGGGCTCACTGGCCTGCCAGCCTTAGCTTACTTTATGAGCTTCAGGACTATGAAATACCTTCTCAAATGAAGCAAGGTAACTGGCTCTTGATATCCTTATGTAATATCCTCTGTCCTCCATGCACACGTGCACTCATATACATCCCACACTCATATATATGGAGAGAGATAGAGATAGAGAGAAAGAGAGAGAGACAGAGACAGAGACAGACAGAGACAGAGACAGACAGAGACAGACAGAGACAGAGACAGACAGAGACAGAGACAGAGAAACAGGCAGACACACACACACACACACACACACACACACACACACACACACATATGTTTTATAGTTTTTGTTCTCATTTCCCCAAAATTGATGTCTGTTAAGTAGTTTGACTTGATTTTTTTTCAGGCTTGGTGGCCTAGTCTTATGATAATTAACAACTACCAATATTAGTTCATTCTTTTATCTATTATATACCCATATGTGTGTGCACGTGTGCATGTGTATGTGCGTGTGCGCATGCATGCGTGTGGGGTGTGTGTGGGGGGGTGTGGGGGGGTGTGGGGGTGTGGGTGTGTGTGCGCGCGCATGTGCACGCTTCCTACTATAGCATTTCCAGCCAATAAAGTGGTTGGCTTAAATTTTGGGCGTTTTTGACAAGATTTCGGGTGAATGAATGGTGAAAAATCATCACTACACAGAGGATAATATCTCTTGTTATAGATAGAAGGGGAATTGGAAAGTCATACGTGAGTGAAGAAATTTTTCCAGTCTTTACTGTTTAATGGTGATTATTCATACCTTGTTGAAAATTCACCTTTGATAAACATTCCTTATGCATTCAATATAAGACAGGTACAGATTCTAATTAAATTCCTCATTTTTAAATGACACGAAAGCCTCCATTTTTGAAGTCTCTATAAAGATCCATTTTGTCTAGATATTTGTAGTTCATCAAACTCCATAGATTCTCAGAGTTGCATTAACAAAACCAGAATGTTCATAGGAAACTCAAACCACTTCACTGTGATTGGAGTTCAGAAAGTTCATTCACCCTGAAACTCTGAAAAGGGTAGAAGAAACTTGAGATGGGAGGTGTGCAAGGTTGCTTAAAAGATTTGCAAAGATCTCAGGCAGCCCCACAAATTCTGTGTGCAAGTGAGTCTCCTATGTCATTAGAGAATTTACACTCAACACTCCTTTGTCTCTAATCACAGTCAGAAAGTGTCCCTTACCTATTGTAACCTTTCAGTGAGCATACATTTCCAGAGAGTAATATCTCACTTATTGAATGGACTGAACCATGTGTCTATACTCATGCACCTACCTCAACATCTTTCATCACACACACACACACACACACACACACACACACACACACACACACACACACATTCACACTTCTCTTCCAGAAGCAGCAATAAGATTTGAATCTTGGTGTTACATTTCAGTTCATTATCCCAAAACACAGGATATAGTAATATATTGCCTTCCTGCTGAAGAGTCTTTCTCATACCCCATCTCCCTAGCAATAAAAGCATCCTTTGCGGGTGGAGGTGCAACTCAGTTGGTATTGAACCCAGAGCACTGGATTCTACCCCAGCACTGCATATACTGGGCATGGTGCCACACACCAGTAATTCCAACATTCCAGAGGTGAAGGCAAGAGGATCAGAAGTTCATGGTCATCCTCAGCTAACTAGGAAATTTGAAGATAGACTAAGATACATGAAACAGTGTCTTAAAACATAAAATAATTTGGTTCACACAGTGACAAATTGTCTTGTACCTTTATTTCCACAATAGAAAGAGTCCCACACAATGAAGCCCACATTTGAATTTTCTTTTCTTTCCTCAGCTCTCTGCACTACAAGCTAAGGTCCACTATCTCAAGTTCCTCAGTGACCTGCGACTATACGGGGGCCGTGTGTTCAAGGCAACATTAGTGGTAATTGCATTTTCTTTCTTTCTGTCTGGAGCCAGAGGCTGGCCAAACATCACAGCACAGCACAGGCTGTCTTCAAGGAGTTGCCCTGGATGATAAACATAAAGAAGCTAGGAATCTTTCCTTGTTTTCAATACTAACCAACTTCACCACAGTCTGGAGATACCTTGAGAAATGTTCGATCTAAGTAGCATTGCTGTAGAAGCCCTGGGGGAAAAATGGAATCAAAGGACTCTTAACAATGGTGCCTTTTCAATCACTGAGATAGAAAAGGGAGGGGGACACTTCTCACTTCTAAAAGCTTTTGATGTGCATAAATATATTGTATAATGACTACATTTACTTTCTATGTTATTCATCATTTATGGGCAACCCTATATACTCATATCTGAGTCCACCTAATTGGATGATTTAATGCAATATAACCCAGAAAAACTTTCCAAAGAATACATCATGATCTTAGGAAAAGAGTCACTCAGTCTGAGATTTAGATGATGCTTCAAAAGTCCTGAACCTTGAAATACTCTGTCATTCTCTTTCCTTAGCAGGCAGAGAAGCGCTCAGAAGTGACTCTTCTGGTGGGTCCCCGGTATGGCATAAGCCATGTCATAAACACCAAAACCAACCTGGTGGCTCTTTTAGCTGACTTCAGCCATGTCAACAGGATTGAAATGTTTACTGAAGAGGAGAGTTTGGTGAGGGTGGAGTTGCATGTGCTCGATGTGAAGGTGAGCCTTTCGCATGGTGACCCATGGCACTGCCTTCAGCAGTTCATTTCTGATAGCTCTGATAGTACTCATCATGCATGAAAGAGTTAATGTGTGCATGGCCTCACAGATGCCATTTGGTTAAAAAAAAGTAAATAATAAATCCATACAACTCCTATCTAGGTGTTCTAGTCCTCATTAGATTGCTGTCTCATTTGGGGACAGGTTATTATATTTCTTTAGGCACAGTTTCTCCATCGGTGCACAAAAACAGCAAGTTATATCATTCTCAATCCCTTCACGGTGTAGAATACTGAATCATATAACACTTGGGAGACTATGTTCCCATCACACTTTCTAGACTGGATTGCTCAATGGAAAAATCAGTGAGAGTCCCCCCAGCTTCTGAAAATTCTCATTCATTCTGTTGGGTTAAATTGGAATACCCAGCCCCTAACACCAGGCCCACTCTGGAAGAGATGGATGAATGGATCCCAGGAACACTGGGATGGTTGGAAAGAGCTTCTTCAGAGCAAATCAGAATTCACCAGCAAGTTCTGCAGCAGGAACATGTTATCATGACTCAGCGTGAAGCTCACATGTGTCACCTGTGCACATGAAATGTCATGACCTCAACCCAGACGGCTCCAATTGACTTCTTAGTCAGACACAAGTGTAGCAAGATTCTCAGAATGCCTATTCTAGCTCATGGCCCAAGATACTGGGAGAAAACAGTTATAATGTCGAGAAGGGTCACAATGAATGTGAGCTGGATGTTGTCACTAGTAAAAGAAATATGTCCCACCCCAAAATGAGTGAGGAGACCCTGCTGATGGTCTCATACCTAAACTGACCACTGGTGGGGTGGCTTAGAAGCTGAGCAGAGATGTCACTTCAGGTAGAAAAGACAGTTCTGGGATTTTGAAAAGGGAATGTTCTAATGACCCAGTGACCTCCTCCTGAGAGTGAGACGTACATACCTGCTTCCTTGCTTGTCTTGGCCTCATTTTTTGTCTGCTTTATTTCTGTTCCAACTTTCTGCCTCCTTTACTCTTTCTTTCAACAATAATGCATCCCTCCAAGCCAGTGAAAATGACAGTTCTATCAGCACTTCCTTCCACACACCAAGATACATTGCCTCTTAGGAGTTCATTGTTTCCAGTTTGAGCAATGTCTCTTCCCAGCTCTCAGCTCGAGCTTACATTTGGGTAAATTGACAACTTCTTTTTAGAAGCATCCTTTTCTCGGGTCTCTTTGGTGTTTCTCAACTGGTTATAGCCAACATCTCGACTTGTGATTTCTTTTTCTTGAACACTTATTTTCACCACAGATCTCACATTTTAAAAGATATTTGTAAAAGCACATATGCATGCATATGTGCATGGAGGTGCTTTTGTAGGCCAGAATGGACGGTATTGGCTTTCCTGGAGCTGGAGTTACAGGCAATTGTAAGCTACCTAATGAAGGTGCAGAAAACCAAGCTCTTAACCAGAGCCATCTCTCTAGCACCATGAATCTCAATTTTCATAATCCGGATGTCTTTTTCATTTGAAATTGAATTTTGGTAACCGAAATGACATAGCTTTAACTATTACTCTTTAAACACTTAGCTATTATAAAAGAAAACCAGTCTTTACTGGGGCTTGGTACTTGATTCATTCCAGAGTATGTTGGAAGGCAATTATAAATTCAGTCTATGAATCCCCGTATGCACAGTGAACATATCTGGGCTCTGTTATGGTCACCTTTTCTGCTGCAGAAAACTATTACATTCTTATTTGCTCTTCAGAAAACCTCATCCACTGTTTGTAACACTCTTTAGCTACTCCTCCCATTCCTCTCTATTTGATAATGTAGTGCAGGCTAAGTCCTCTGATTTCTTAGAGCTCTCCTGATGGTTAGTATCAGCTCCTCTGTAAAGCAAAAGGCTTTGAAAATTGTGTCGCCTGAATGTTTTCTTTGTAAGGTACCATATGTTATCTCTGAAGTTCTCTCCTCATTTATGCTTCTCCAGTGGAATATTTGCTCAGTATCTTCTTTTCTTCATGGTTTGTAAGCGCTTAAAAATACTTTAGTCAAGAAGGCATTAATGAACATTTCTTTCTTGTGCATTTCTTTGTTGTGCAGCCCATTACACTCCTTATGGAGTCATCAGATGCCATGAACCTGGCCTGTCTGACAGCTGGATACTACCGGTTGCTCGTGGACTCCAGGAGGTCAATATTTAACATGGCCAACAAGAAAAATGCAGGCACACAGGACACAGGTATTTTCTTTCTAACTTCACGATCCTATTCCCACATGCCTTTTGAGAACTTCCCCAACAATAATAATCAGTAATAGAATTCAATAGTAAAGCACTATACTTAAAATTGCAGATTCCAAGGGCTATGGAGATTGGAAATACATTCCACACAAGCATGAGACCTGAGTTCTAAGGGTCAGAATGCACATAAATCTAGACACATAATATGTGTCTATATTCCCCACGTCCCTACAATGAGAGAGACAGAGACAAAAGAATCCCTTTGGGCCAGCTAGCCTGGAGTATACAACTCAGCAGTGAACAACAAAGAGATCCTGCCTTAATCACAGGAGAAGACAAGAACTACCATTTAAGGTTGATCTCTGACCTCCACATGCATACCATGGCATATGCATGCCTGCACACACACACACACGCACAGAGAGAGAGAGAGAGAGAGAGAGAGAGAGAGAGAGAGAGAGGGAGAGAGAGATACACACACAGATACACACACAAAACATATATACAAATACACACACATACATACATCATGCATACACACACACACATACAAAAAGAAATAGTGGTAGAGTGCTTCCCAACCAAATATGAGAGCCTTGGTTTAATCCCCATTACTTCCAAGAAAAGGGAAAAAATAGGGTTGAACCTATTAAAAAATCCAACTTCCAAATATAACACGAAACCTTTATGTACTGGTGACATTGATTAACTATTAAAGATTAAGGTGATGATTTACCCATTTTATCTGGAAAGTCACTTGCAAATGACAGGGGCTTATTTCAAAAGCAGTGGTTTTATTGCTCTGAAGTCCTGACAGTCTTTTCCTTTTCTTTCTTCTTTTTTTCTTGGTATTTTGTCCTTACCTAGTCATAAACACTAAACAGAAACTCTCCCGCTAAGCTGGTGTCGTGATCCTGTGGCTACATTTTTACTGCCTTGCTCTTAAAATGGCTGGGACCCTGAGAATTAAGCCCCCTGCTGTAGAGTTTTTCTTTCTTTAAAATCCTAGGCTAGAGTTTTGACATCTTATAAATTCACTAAATTGTTTTAATTTACTTATGTATATGTACATATGTACGTATGTACTCAAGTATATATGTATACAGGCATGCATGCTTTTGTGCATGCATTTGGTGAGACAGAGTATGTAGGCCAGGTTACCCTAAAACTCACTATGTAGCCCAGGCTGGTCTCAAGTTATGGCATTCCTGACCCTGTCTCCAGAGTGCTAGGATTCTCAGTGTGATCAACCACACCTGTTCTGGACTTGGAAGTTCTAGAAAGATCTTCTTCTACTCTGGAGCCATCTAGGATCCATGTCATGCCACTGAAAAAGCAAAGCTATCAGAAGGTCACTCCAGCCACTTAATAGGAGAAAATATGCCCAGAGTTGGGGCAAGAAGGGCGATATGTGTTAAGTTAGCTGTTGCACTGAGTGCAAGTAATTAGTAATTTGTTTTATTACTTTTCACTCTAGTCTATATTTTCTTCTGTCTGCAGTAGATGCCCACTAATATGGCAAATAGATACCACCATGTAAGTCAGAAGATGACATGATTAGAATTGAGGGTCCTACAAATAGGAGTTCCTTTTTAAAAAAAATGAGAACTACAGGCTAGACATAGTGGCACACCTGTAATCTAAGTGCCCAGGATTTACTCGGTGTTAAATCCCTTGGGATCTCCATGAGTCTGAGGGCATACGAGGCTACATAGAATACTTCAGGCTAGGTAGAGCTATAGAAAAAGACTCTGTGACAAAGTAACAACAATAGCAACAACAATAAAAAGGATTCTAGGGCTTGTGAGGAGTAGCTCAGTGAGTAAAGGCACTGACTGCTAAGCCTGAAATTCTGAGTTTGGTCTCTACAACCCATGTGGTAGAGGAAAAGAACCAACTTTTTAAAGTTGTCCTCTGACCTTTACATGCTTTCTATGGCATATGTACAGACAGACACACACACAGACACACACATTCAGACACACGAACACTAGCAAATTCATTGTCACTGTCTCTAAAAGAGACAAAGGAAACATTCTGTTATTTTCAAACTGAGCCCCTAACAATAAATCTTCAGTGTAGTATGTAGCTACATAGCCATATGTACAGATTAATGCGCTGTTTAGTACTATAGTCAGGGGGAATAGAGGCAGTTTGGGCCACAGATAAGGCATATTCATACAAAAGAAAGAAAGAGAAGGAAATATAGACAAACCATCCTTAGAAGGCAGCTTTGACCTGCCATACTACTTTAAGAGGTCTGGGTTTTCAAATTTCTCAAAATTTGAGTTTCTTCATTCATATAATTTGGCTAAAGTTTTATCTTGGGAAGTAAGAAATAGGAAAAAAATCTATGTGCAATGTCAAAAATGATGTTCAGTAATTATAATAATAGTCAGTGGGGTACTCAAGGAATAATAAAAAATAACAATGAAATTCAAAGAATTGTAGAGGGGAGAGGAATATACAAAGAGACAGTGAGAGGCCCTGAGAGATACAAAGGACTAAGACTAATGAGAAATGGCCCAGGATGTAGCTCACTACTAAAGCAATTGCTTATCATGCCTAAGGCTCTGAGTTCTATCTGCAAGGCCACATAAAACAAAAACAATAATTAAAAAAGGGACAGAGTGAAAAGAAAGTGGCAAGTACATACAGAAAGTCTTGTGGTGAACAGTTTTATAACCATGTTTTCGTTGAGAGAGATGTACAACCATTCAACAATGACCTTTGAGATTCCAAAGGGCAGTTGGGCAATTTAACATAATCCTTTCACATTGGAAAACCAGTGTCTGGCCTTTTATTTTCAAATCATAAAATTTACCCAGAAAAGAAAACTGTTTTTCCCCTCTGAGCTATTCAAATTGTACAGGTGCAAGGACAAAAGGAAGACTACCACTCTAAAATGTGGTTACAGTGTTAGGGTCTTAGTGCAGTCTAGTTGTTAGTAGCACATGATGTGATGTTCAGTTAAAATTGGGAGGCAAAATGACTTTGTTATCAAAGGCATTATCACTGGGAGAAAGAATAGAACTTCAGCCTCTCAGTGTTCTTGCTAAATTCTACGGCAAGTGTGACGATGCAAACATGTGCTTCACACACATTCATCACTCTAACAGAACAGCTGCATAGGTAAGTCACCCAAAGAGCACCCTAATGGAACTGTAGGCCTAAGCTGACTAATGGTCTGGGACTTAGAATTATCAACTGTCCTTGAGTCTGCACCAAGATGTCCCAATGGTTAAGGCCTTTGACTAAAAATAAGTTGTCAACTTGACACAATCTAGAACCACCTGTTAGAAGAATCTCTTAGTACTCTGTTTCTGTGAAGAGACACAATGGCTATGGCTACTCTTATAAAATAAGGTATTTAATTGGGGCTTGCTTACAGTTCAGAAGTTTAGTCCATTATCATCATCGTGGGGACCACGACAGCAAATAGACAAACATGGTGCTGGAAAAGTAGTTCTCCATCTGGATCCACAGTCAGTGGAAGAGAGAGACATTGGACCTGGGTTGGGTCTTTGAAACCTCAAAGCCTACCTCTAATAACATACTTTCTCCAACAAGGTCATATCTACTTTAAGAAGGCAATAGCCCCTCCCCCTCTCAGCCTTTTAAGTAGTATCACTCTGATGATTAGGCATGCAAATATATAAATCTATAGGAGCTATATCTATTTAAACTACCGCAAAGGGTTATGATAAAGGACCGTCTAGCTCAAACTGACTTGTTGGCATGTATGGGAAGGATTTTCTTTATCATGTTAATTGACATGGGAAGACCCAGTCCACTGTGGGTGGCACCATTCTGTAGATTTATGTACTGTACTATATAAGAGTAGAAGAAGTATGCTGAGCACAGTAATGCATTCATTGCTTCTTCCTCTTGACAGTGAATATGATGTAACTAGATGATTCAAGCTCCTCTCACCTTGACTTTCCCTGTCTGTGTTGCACTATAACCTAGAATTGTGAGCTAAAATAAACCTTTTCTCCACTAATTTAGTTCTTGTCAGGGTTAACTAGGACACTTACCATATTACTATGCCTAGTACGACCTTTTTTCGCCTTTCAAAACTCTCAGATCTCCTGAGACATAAGAAAAGTAAGCAGTAAATTTCTGATATCAGTTATTTCGCACGTTGCTGTGAGCAAATGCCTGACAAAAGGCAAGTTAAGGGAAGGGCTTATTTTGGCTAGCAGTTTGAGGATATTGTCCTCAAACATGGCAGTCAAGGAATGATAACAGGAACGTGAGGCGGCTGTGAACATTGCAAATGAAATCAGTAGGTATGGAATGTTGAATGCTAGCCTAGTGTTCAGCACTTTCTCATTTCATTCAGCTTGGGACACAAGTCTATGGGATGTTGTCATCCACATCCAGGTTTTTTTTCCCTTCTCTGTTAATACTTTATAAAAACACCATCAAAAACACCTGGAGGTATGCTTCCTAGTGGCTGTAAATCCAGTAAAGTTGACAATGAAGATTAATCATCATATTTGATGTTCACTCCAGTGAAGACTAAGCCACAATTTCCACCCCAAAGTATTTTATGTCTCTTGAGTCATTCCAAGAAGGTAAACAGTACATATTGTAGGAAAGAAGCCCAGATTGAGCACATTTTTTAAAGTAAAAAACTGAGGTAGACTTTAGTCAAGACCTTCTAATAAGAGCTTATAAGCTAGCATTTTTTTTCATTCTATCTTGAAATTTTACCTTTAAATATTGTCAAAATCCCTGATTCCATGTATCTACATATTTATGAGCTTTTAAGAGACTCCGAATAAGTATAATTTGCTCTCAGTTTCCTGACCTATTTAGTTTTCTTGTTCCAATCCACAAGTTAGGAAACTATGATTAATGGGCTGACTCTTGTTCTTATGAATAACATTTTATTGCAATTCAACCATATACATTGTATCACTTTTCTGAGGCTATCACAACAAATAATTGCAAATATCATAGCTTGGTGAAAGAAACAGAAATTGACTTTCTGTTTGAAGGTCTGAAGTCTAAAATCAAGTTGTAGACATACCTTGGCTTCCTCCAACAGATCTAAAGGAGGGCACATCCTACATCTTCATACCAGTGATGGCTGCCAGCATTCTTTGTGGTTGTACCAAGCTAGCCTTTGCCTATGTCTTCATATGGCCTTTAGTTCTTCCCTGTGTGGTTCAGGTTCATTTTTCTCTCTTCTGCCTTAAGGCAACTTGCCACTGAATTGAGGAACTGTACAGATAAATCAGGATGATCTCATATCAAGATCCTTAGTTAAATATGAATGATGACTTTCCAAATATGGCCACATATTCAGTAGAGAAATCTTCTCAAGGTGGACATGTCATTTGTGGACCACCATTCTGCCCATACTCCCATGTGTTTATGTATCTATCATCTTTGACTGCTTTCATGTTAAAAATGATCTAAAAACATCAAATATTTACTATTTGGACCTCTTAGAAAGTCTTTGCCAAATTTTAGTCTAAATCTGGGGTCCTGTTACGATGAATCTGTTCTAACTAGTCATTCTCCTAACAATAGTCTGTCCTACACACACACACACACACACACACACACACACACACACACACACACACAGGACAAGAGAGAGAGAATGAGAAAGAAAAATAGAATGAATCTATTTTTGTTGTTGATGTTGAAGTCATACAAGGAATACTGACTGTAAAGTAAGATGCCAATATGGCTAATGACTAACTCGGTGTCCTTAAAAGTATATGTTTTACTATTGCTTATAAAACTGTAGCAAAATGATAATGAATATTGTTCAGCATTATATAATTTGGGGAGAATACATTACTATAGTAAAACTGATTTTCTTTTCCAAATACCATGCATGTCAGTATGCCTCAAATATGGGACAGGGGGTGGTCTGAGAACAGATGGAAAAGTAGTAGGGTCCTAACTTTTCCTCAAAAAAATGCTTTTGTAATCAAAAAAACAATAGCCACAGAATAACCTACTTCTTACTCTTGTTAAATATCAGAACAAATCTCCACATGTAAATTACACATTACAAGACCCTTCAAGAGCAAATTAAACAATAATATTTAAATTCATGTTTTGCAATTTTAATTTGTATGAAACATCAAACAAATCATTGCACACTACCATGATGCAAATGAATGTGGAAATAAGCCTAAATATTAACTATTTGCAGAGATAACTGAAAAGAAATCCTGTGAGGGATACATCTTGTGCACTATATACACATACATACATATGCATGTAGATATGAATACTAACATTTATATATGAATATATTATTATCACTTAGGTACATGGAGGCTGAAAATGAGGTAACACATTTAGTTTCTTAATAAATGTAGGAGATGGATGAAGATCCTTGACTGTCTGCTAACTCAAGAAAGATGAAGTTGTTATCATATCTTACCTACTAGGGGATGTTAGATCTCACTTAGAAGTAAATGGAGTATTTTGAGGGAAAATCATCCATTAGAATATCACCTTTAAGGATTATAAAGTTCTTCTTATATGTTTCTGTTCATGGATATCTTTGGGGCCCAATAATAAAAGCAAGGGCTAGAGGGAATTAAGATATAACCCTATTGTCCCAGATGCTATTACATATCAAACAACAACTTTATTTTGTGTGGTATCAATTTGGTTAAGTCTTCTAACCAAGGGGTCTCACACCTGGGACCTACATAAACTAGTTGTCCATTTGGAATGTTGAGTAACTATACTTACAGAGTGATAGTACAAGTCATTAAAGTATGAAACAGGCAAAACTGAGGAGATGACTCCCTAGATGAGATGCTTGTTGTGCAAACATGAAGGAGTTTTGGATCCTTACTACCCACATGAAAATCCATATCTGCTGGTGTGTAACTATAATCCCAACCCTGGGAAGGCAGAGACAAATGGATCCCAGCAGCTAGCCTAACTGAATCAGCAAGTTTCAGGTTCAGTGATAGACCCTGACTCAAAACTAGATGATGAAAACCAATAGAGATAGATAGCAGGCATTACTGTCTGGCCTCTGTAGCTATGCTCATTGGTGAGCACGACCACATACAAACATAAGTATATAGTATATGCAATACACAAATATACTCAATATACTCAACACACACACACACACACACACACACACACACAGAGAGAGAGAGAGAGAGAGAGAGAGAGAGAGAGAGAGAGAGAGAGAACGTCGAGAACGTCTACCATAAATAATAACCTACTATTTGATTCTTTCTCTTTAGGAACGGAAAATAAAGGCAAGCATAATCTCCTTGGTCCTGACTGGAACTGTATGCCCCAGATGACGACCTTCATTGGCGAAGGGGAACAAGAAGCCCAAATCACTTATATAGATTCTAAGCAGAAGGCAGTTGAGATGACAGACAGCACCTTGTGTCCCAAAGAGCACCGGCACTTATATATCGACAACACATACAGTTCAGATGAACTTAGCCAGCCGCTGACTCAGCCAGGTGATGCACCCTGTGAGGCCGACTATAGAAGCCTAGCTCAGCGGTCCCTTTTGACCCTCTCAGGACCAGACACTCTGAAGAAAGCACAGGAATCTCCGCGAGGAGCTAAAGTGTCCTTTATTTTTGGAGATCTTGCCTTAGATGATGGCATGAGTCCCCCAACTCTAGGCTATGAAAGAATGTTAGATGAGAATCCAGAAATGCTGGAGAAGCAGAGGAATCTCTACATCAGCAGTGCCAATGATATGAAAAACCTGGACCTCACTCCAGACACAGACAGCATCCAGTTTGTGGCAAATTCAGTATATGCAAACATAGGTGATGTGAAGAACTTTGAAGCCCCTGAGGGAATAGAGGAGCCCCTCTTACATGACATCTGTTATGCTGAAAACACAGATGATGCAGAAGATGAAGATGAGGTGAGCTGCGAGGAGGATCTCGTGGTGAGTGAAATCAACCAACCAGCCATCCTTGACCTGTCTGGGTCAAGTGATGATATTATTGACCTTACAACACTGCCTCCTCCAGAAGGAGATGACAATGAGGATGACTTCCTCCTGCGTTCTCTGAACATGGCCATTGCTGCTCCCCCACCTGGTTTTAGAGACAGTTCTGATGAA
This sequence comes from Rattus norvegicus, assembly GCF_021556685.1. NCBI lineage: Eukaryota > Metazoa > Chordata > Mammalia > Rodentia > Muridae > Rattus > Rattus norvegicus. The sequence continues at coordinate 34,210,801 of NC_141554.1, forward strand.
GAGGACACTCAGAGCCAGGCAACATCCTTCCATGAGAACAAAGAACAAGGCAGCAGCCTGCAGAATGAGGAGATCCCTGTGTCCCTCATTGATGCTGTGCCCACCAGTGCAGAGGGCAAGTGTGAGAAGGGACTGGACCCTACCGTCGTTTCCACACTAGAAGCCCTAGAAGCTCTTTCAGAAGAACAGCAGAAGAGTGAAAATTCAGGTTCTTTCACCATTGTTACATTTATTCACTGATAACCATTGTCATCTTATCCTTTTGAGTCATTTGTCTGTGAAGTCCTGTTATATGTTGTTTCCATTTCATACATGCCCCATTTCATAAATGTGCTGAATTAACATCATGGAGGGTTTTGGTAGGTGGTTTCCTTTGTTGCTAGCTTAAAAAAATGACATCCCTCCCCCCTCTCTGGAACAACTGTGCAATAAAATCATAGTCCTTACTGAAAAGGGAAAATGCTTGTTTATTTTTTAATTTTGTTTTTGTCATTGTTGTTTTCATTTTTGCAATAATAACGAGTCACATTTTCTTGCATGTCTCTAAGTGCCTCTGCTCCAGCCATTAACTGCTTCTTGTTTTTTATGGCATACAGGTGTAGCCATCTTGCGGGCTTATAGTCCCGAGTCTTCCTCAGACTCGGGCAATGAGACTAACTCTTCTGAAATGACAGAGGGTTCTGAACTAGCTGCAGCACAGAAGCAGTCGGAAAGCCTCTCCCGCATGTTCTTGGCCACTCATGAAGGTTATCACCCTCTGGCAGAAGAACAGACAGAGTTCCCCACCTCCAAAACCCCCTCTGTGGGCTTGCCTCCAAAGTCCTCTCATGGCCTGGCTGCTCGCCCAGCGACCGACCTCCCACCCAAAGTTGTGCCTTCCAAGCAGATCCTTCACTCAGATCACATGGAAATGGAGCCAGAAACCATGGAGACCAAGTCAGTCACTGACTATTTTAGCAAACTGCACATGGGGTCAGTGGCATATTCCTGTACCAGCAAAAGGAAAAGCAAGCTTGCTGAGGGAGAGGGGAAATGCCCCCTGAGTGGGAATGTACCAGGGAAAAAACAGCAAGGAACCAAAATAGCAGAGACGGAGGAGGACACCAAAGGCAAAGTTGGCACTGTATCTTCAAGAGACAATCCACACCTCAGCACTTTTAACCTGGAGAGAACTGCCTTTCGCAAGGACAGCCAAAGATGGTATGTGGCCTCTGATGGTGGGGTGGTAGAGAAAAGTGGAGTGGAAGCACCAGCCATGAAAGCCTTTCCCAGAGGTCCTGGTCTGGGGAACAGAGAGGCTGAAGGGAAAGAGGATGGCACTATGGAAGGAGAGGCTGATGATGCTTCAGGACTTGGTCAAGGGGAACGCTTCCTGTCAGATATGGCCTGTGTAGCCTCAGCCAAAGACTTAGACAACCCTGAAGACACTGACTCTCCCACTTGTGACCATGCCACTAAGCTTCCTGAGGCTGAAGACAATGTGGCCCGCCTTTGTGACTACCATTTGGCCAAGCGAATGTCATCCCTGCAGAGTGAGGGCCATTTTTCTCTACAGAGCTCTCAAGGCTCTTCAGTGGACACAGGCTGTGGCCCAGGCAGCAGTAGCAGTGCCTGTGCCACTCCTGTGGAATCGCCCCTCTGCCCATCCATGGGAAAGCACCTGATTCCAGATGCTTCTGGGAAAGGTGGGAGTTACATTTCACCAGAGGAGAGAGTCGCTGGTCATCCCAACCATGGAGCCACCTTCAAGGAACTGCACCCACAGACAGAAGGGATGTGTCCACGCATGACAGTGCCTGCTCTGCACACAGCCATTAATGCCGACCCCCTGTTTGGCACTTTGAGAGATGGATGCCATCGACTGCCCAAGATTAAGGAAACCACAGGTACAGCAATGATGGACTTAGTGTTTTATTTTATGTGCCAGGAGCATGGGGACCTTATTTACAACAAACCTAAAAGTACAGACTAAAAGGTAGAAAGGAGGGGAAAAAAGATCATGGAGATGTTCAGTAGCAATCATTGACCCATTGACAATAAATAGTGGATCTTGAGTCTGGAACAATGTGAGAAATAGACTTTTCCCCATTATAAGCTTGCTGTGCTCTTACTTTAGAATTTGATGGAGTCATAAATTTTGTTCTAAATTCTGAGTGCAGAGGCCTCCGTATGACTCACAACTACAAGATAGTATTGCTTAAGATCAATAACACTTTGGTTTCCTTCTTGTTCAGATCACCCCTTTCTAATTTTGCTGTCATGTTGTTTAGAGAATGATACAGAGCAGGCAGTGAGGGAGACTGGAGGATTTGGCCAAGAGTCTATGTGTCTCAGCAAAGTCATGCATTCATCTCTTACCTTTAGGAGACACCTTTCCTAAAGTCTTAGTCTCATGTCTCCAATGGGCATCAGTGTTGAGAAGAGCTGGAAGAATTATGACCCCCTCAAGTAAAATCTGTACTAAGAAGATAGCAGTCACCTTTTGTGCTCACCCTACCCCACTCCCAGGCAGGCTCACTCTCATCCTAACCTACTTAGGTGATGGATCATCAGATGACCCATGCTTCATGTTATGACAATAGTGTTTTACCCATAGTGGCCAGTAAAGGTTACTGAGGTTTCATACAGCTTAATTTCTAGTCCTACCTTTTAAAAACGATTTATTTATTTATTTCATATATATGAGTACACTGCCACTGTCTTCAGATACACCAGAAGAGAGCATTGGGTCCCCACTACACATGGTTGTGAGCCAGCATATGGTTGCTGGGAATTGAACTCACGACCTCTGGAAGAGCAGTCAGTGTTCTTAACCACTGAGCCATCTCTCCAGCCCCTAGCCCTACCTTTTAAAAATGTCTTGAAGAGTCTTCAAAAGATTGTGGTGTTGCCTTCAAACTCACCATTAGCTTTGGTTGCCTACTCTGGGCAAGTCATCTGTGAGGGTTAGGAGCTTATTTGGCTTACAAAGAGATTTTTACTCCATTACCACTTGTTCTTTTACATATAACATGTTATTTTTCCTAAAAAAAGTTGAGCAACTTCTCTAGTGTCTTGATTTCAAACCCTATACCAAACAAACTTTACAACTCATGCTGTCCTTTTAAAGTTGATTATCAAAAACTCAATTAGGAAGCTTAAAAAGTTGTAACCCATGCCCTGATAAACCCAATTCCCTTAAAAGGAAGTTTAAATAGCTCAAACATGTCAGGATAATGCATGCAAGCTGATGCTTATTTACTAACTATATATCTAACCTTTGATATCTAAATATTAGTACCAAGGAAATTCATGAACTACAATTGTCTCTATACAAATGCTTCAGATTTCTAGACAAACTCAACTGTGTCAGTAGCCCCAGAAATAAGAAACTCCAGCAATTCTTGCCATCCTTTGACATGGATGAGTTATTAGGAAGCAATCTTTGGGAAGCAGGGTAACCCTGGCACATAACACGTCTTTTTAAATGGACTTCTGGGAAATGACAGGTATCACATAGAGCAGTAGTGAAAATGTCCTCCCAAGGGATGCTTAACGACTCTGTTTTTCTACTACCCCTAGTGTAGCTTTAACAGAGCCTGGGAAGGAGAGACAAGGAGGCATGCCTTCAGCTTGGTCTCCACATCCTGAAGCTGATCCCATCCTGCTACCATCAAATATTCACTTGGAATCAAAGGTGCCAAGCCCAAATCAAGACCCTAATGATTTCTCCCAAGGAAACCAGGCATTCGGAGAGGCTGTGAGCTGGCGACCAGCAGATCTGAGAGGGGGAAGCCTCAGGACACCACCCAGCCAGAGGGCTCTCAGACATAGCAGCAGTATCCTCTCAGGACCCGTAGGTTTGGAGACCTTCCAAGAAGGAACAAAGGGTGTAGTCAGCTTGAAGTATCCAGGTATCACAGAAGCACAGGAGGCCAGTTCAGAAAGAAGAGCAGAACTCCCTCTGGGGAAGAAGCTCACCAAAAGTTTTTCCCAAAGCTCAATGCACTTTATCTCTGAGGGAAAGTTTCACAAAAGGTCCCCCATGTCTCATAAAGACTCCAAGGTGTATAGGACCCTACCCTTACGGAAGCTGGAAAGCAGCAACTGGAGATGCCGAGGACCCTTCAGCTACTGTTTTCTAAACCAAGGGCAGGATGAAGATGGGGATGAGGATGAAGAAGGAGAGGCCACCCTTCAGGTCTCTTGTCTCTATCGACCACACATAACCCAAGGCATGCCAGAAACAAGTAACTCATCCCTGGCTGTTGGATTGCAGAAGCAAGGGGAAGAACTGTCCAGAGGGACAGTGCTGAAGGACTGGACAGAAGACCCAGATGGTCCAGATGATTTGGACTTCAGCAGTCTGGCTTTTGATGCCCGGATTGCAAGAATAAACGCTCTAAAGGCAAACACGTATGGAATGCCCGATGGGTTTCTCGAAGCCCAGAATGATGCCAATGAGCTGCTCTGCCTTGTGAGGGCAACCAAGGCAAAAAGGGAGGAGTCGCGCCCTGAAGCATATGACCTTACACTTTCTCAGTACAAGCAACTGTTATCCATTGAGTCCAGACAGTTGGGAAGTGCCTGTAGGAAAATGGCAATGGCCGAGAAAAGCCCAGAAGAGATGCTCCTAGCTATGAGTTCCAGTTTTCAAGTGCTCTGTTGTCTAACAGAAGCTTGCATGCGGTTAGTGAAAGTCGTGAACTCTGAAACACAGCGGCAAGAAATTGTGGAGAAGATTGATGAAGTGGTCATAAACTATATTTGTCTTCTGAAAGCTGCTGAGGCAGCCACTGGCAAGACCACTGGGGATCCTAGTATTGGACTATCAATGCGACATTCAACCACCATGGCTGCTCTTGTAAGCACACTAACACGTTCTCTCAAGATGCTTTTAAATAAATAAATATGAAAGTCACATCATAATCTATCTTTGCAAAGCCATACATGAACTTTTCTTTACTTTCTGTGTACAATGAACAGATGTCTCCTTTCTTCTCTCTGTATATTTTGTTCTTTTATATAAAATAGGAGATAGAAGTTACATTGATGAAATGTTGAAAAGTCTTAATCAGATGTATTCTGTTTATATTATACATATATACATGTAGAAGGAATATATGAGAAAATGATGGCTTTTGACTATTTTTCATATAGTCAAAACTCCTAGCTTATGATATGAAATTTTAAATTCTACATTGTTAGAGGAAAACAATGAGTCCTATCCCCTCTACTTCCAAATGGATACTTGGACACCCTATGATTCATATTTAGAAGAGAAGCCAAAAGAAAAATAGAAAAGAAATCAAAATGTATATACAACAGTACCTGTGTTTTAAAATTATAATTTTTAAACATTGGAAGTAGCAAAATATATTTACAATTCAAGAAGCTATTATGAATTATTAGAAAATATATATAATAAATTAACTTTTTGTTCATAGTGTTTTGTTATTGGATGCTTTCTTCCAAGAATCTCCACATATTCAATTTTGGTTTATGCTATTTGGGCTACAGATTGGCAGGGATGGGCAGATTCCATTGTGTTAGCATAAATGCTCTTTACTGTATTTCTAGACTTAAAAAGTTCCCCCAAATAAAAGAACAGGGGAAATAGTGGTCAGGCTCCTAGGCAATAGCTAGAGATATAGATTGTCTAATTACATCAAATAAATGGAATAGTAATGCCAAAATTAAATTGATAATGAAAAGAGAGATCTGCTTTGACTCAGTGTCAAAATACATAAACCAAAGGCACCATTTCCTTCCAACTCAACCATGAAGCTTACGATTTCCTTTAGAGACACCTAGTAAAGTGTTTGTAGAATTACACAAAAGCAGAAGATTTAATGAGCACAAAAAGTGCGGACCCAGTAATGTAAACCAGAGCGCACCCTAGCACTTGGGAATCACAGCTCAGCCTTCAGCTCCTAGCCCTCAGCTCCATGAAGGCCTTCATGTGGGCCCTCTACTACAGGAGCATGGCTAGCAACAAAATGTGGAAGGACAGCCTACAAGTGGGACAAAATTTCAAATCTAGAATGTTCCAGAAAATCAAGGAGAGATGACTACTTTCATAATTGAAACCATGATTCAAAAAGTAGTATTTACCTAATGAGTACTTCATTTGGCTTATAGAAATACAAAATCTGAAGAGACATGGCAAATTTGACTATTTCAAGTGAAACATAGGAAATACAAAGGTGCGTTCTGAACTGTCATCACTCAAATTATATCTTTGGGTCAAAACAAAAGAAGGCAAACTCTTTAATCATAAGGCAAATTGATATGTACATATGTAGTTTCTGGATCACTCTATAGTCAAGCTCCCCACATTCCTATTTCTGTAAATGGCTTAGAATAAGAGTAGTATAGCAAGAACCAATATTTCCCATTTTGTAGCCTGCCATGCAGGAGACCTAGCAAGGTCTACAGTTGCTATTTCTCTCTGGTCAGCCATTCATTCCACAGAGACTCAGCAAATGCAACACCACAGATTCACAGATTGTAACCAATGAAAGGAGTTCAGACGTGTGTTATTATAAATAATGTTTGATTAAATAATAAAACATTATTTCACTACAATTCTAAATATTTGGTGTTTTACTGTTGAGAGACCTTCGTGGTGTTTACTGTGGAAACCTTAGCAAATATTCTGTGTACTATAATACAAACAAATAATAGGATGTGTTCTCTGTGTCAGACAACGTGCTGAACATTATTATCACATGTATTGTCTCATTTAATCATCTCTATGATCTCTTGGTTTGGACACTATCATTAGTTCTTTCTGGAGGCATTATGGTTTACTAGTTCTGAAATGTGGGACTTGGGGTCAGAAACATCTTGATTGAATTTTGGTCCTGCCATTCCCTAGCCCTTTCATCTTGGAAAAGCTACTTTTTGCTCAGTCTTGATTTCCTTATTGTGAAATGGACTTCAGTAATGAGATCTATTTCCACAGGGTTTTCACAAGTTTTAAGTGAAATTGTGTATTGTAAAGTTCTTACCACAATATCTGATGGAGAATAAGTATTCAATGTTAGATATTATAATTCTCATAATTGTTGTGTTAAAAATATTTCCCATGATGCTGTGTTGAGGATGTTTGTTTTCAATGCCTATTGTATCCTGGACTGTGTGCAGAACACTTTATGTGTAGTGCATATTCTGAAAAGAAGCACACATGGAAATGATGGTCCTTTTTCAAATTGCAAATCTAGCTAGAACAACTTCCTACTCCATTGTGGTTCTTTGAGAAGCCTCAGGGAAATAGCTCTGGGTCTTTCTAGCCAATTTCCCATTTCCTATGACTACTCCAGTAAGTTTCTGTTCTCCTAAACAAAGTCTTTACTATTGCAAAATCTCAAAAGGCCCCCTCACCTTCATTAAGCATGGGGCTCCTAACTGGAGTTTGTGTCCATTAGAGTATAGGAAGAACATACTAGAATGATACTTGTGTTTATTTTTATCTAGTTTTTTTATGTTTGTGTATGTTTTATAATGGCATAATAGTACAGTGGTACATGTATATAATTTTAAATAAATAAATAAATAAATAAATAAATAAACAAACAAACATAAGCCTGGTGCATGTATGCAAAATACTGTCACAGGTAGAGTTGCATTCGCCAAAGTCTGAAGAACATGGAACTGGCACTGAAGTTTGTTTACACTCAGAGTCCAGCCTGTTTTCTCAAGTGTCTCACTCACCACTTTTATTTAGCTGTTATTATGAAAGGTACAAATTCATGCAGAAATGCACACAATTATAAAAGGTGTCAACTGGTGACTCCTTGGATGTCAACTCCTGATCAGTATTCTTGCTCCATTTCTACAATCCTCCTTCCAGCCTGTAGGATTTAGAAGCAACTCCCTGGTATCATGTCATTTAATCCATGAATATCTATCATTAGCATATTAGGAAACTTCTAGCAATAAGAACTTTTAAAAATAATCACAATGCCACTTCACATATAAGAGTGAGCAATGCCTGCATATCATTAAACAAACATCACAGAAATAAATGGTAATGAAAATGAAAGTTGTTTACAAACTGAGCCTCCAGAGACCTTGTCCACAATTACTGCATCTTTCCCCCACCCATTTCTCTATTCATTGGTATTTTCATTCATTTCATCCTTCTGAGTTTAACTTTGAACTCAGTGTGAGCACATGGATCTTAATTCGCTCATATGTCATATAAGTGGATTTGTCAGAAAAAACATTGTAGGCATGAGAGAGAGCTGTCACATGAGCAACAGTCATAGAATTAGTAAGATCCACTATTTGATACAGTTGCTCCAATGTCAAATTTATCATAGAATCCACCAATTTTGGGCTGAACAGAATGAATATAATTATTCATTATTATTTCTATAATTATTTTCTATAAAATAGAGACTGAAAATATGTTTTGAAACCATCAGGTACAATACCACAAGAGTTTGATTAATTTTGCTAAGAAACCATTTTTAAACAGTAGACACTCTCCATTTGCTTATATTCCATTTACATATATTTCCAATGCCAATTATCAATTACCTTAGTGTGATTTCTGAGCCACTCAGAATGTTGCTTTAATCTCTTCTGCCTACATTTTCCTTTATTTGGCAATGGGGCAATTTATTCTTTATTTACCCTTCATTGAGCTACTGATAACTGTGTTTTAAATTGGAGAAAAGAGGAGAGTGAATCAGCTTTGTTGTGCCAATTCCTCATCTTTTCTAAACACTTAGAAACCATAATGTGGGCCATGTGCAAGATCCTGGGTTCCATTCCCAGAAGTTAAAGGAAAGGGAAGATGGGGGAAGAGGAAATAAATGGGGGAATGAAATGAGGAGAGACACAGAGAGGGGATATTTATGGAGAATCAAAGTACATGAATATTACATTGTCTCTAAGCTGATTTTGTTTGCTTTGAATGTGGTCGCTTTGGTGTGTGTGTGTGTGTGTGTGTGTGTGTGTGTGTGTGTGTGTGTGTGTACACATGCGGGCCCACCTGCCTACCTATCTATGAGACTAGTTCTCCATTTGGCTTTATAGATTTCAATACTTGTTTCCTCTTTTTAGTACATAGAGTATGAAAAAGAACTTTAGATATAATGGGACTGATTCTCATTTAAAGCCAGGTTGCAGTAATAGCGACTAAGCTTTAAATTATCAAGGTGCAAGAATTCTACCATTTAAACTGTTTATATTCATAACAACTTGACTAGCATCACTAAACCTGATATTCTTAGTTCTTCCAGTTATTCCTTTACTATAAATCTCACATAAAACATTTTAAAACTGACTTTGAGAATTTTTTCATATATAAACACATATATGAACTATATATTGAAATATCTATCCAAATTTCTCCTCTTCAGATTGCTCCAACACACACACCTCCTATTGTCATAATAACTCCTCATTTAGAGATAGGGCCTCATGAGCTCCTCCCTTACCCATTGCTGGAAGAGGAATTTTAGTTGGCCTAATCTTGTGCAGTATCATGCCCATAGAACAGCATTTCACAACAATCCTCCCCATTCTCAGGTTCTTACATTCTCCCCACCTCACATGATATCCCCTATTTTGGTAGGAGGGTTAATAAACTTCAAATATCCTACATAGGAGATCCATGGAAAAATGCTCTGTCTACTAAATATTATTGCTGCACAAATAAATGGGATTAAATAAATTTCTATTCTGCTGGAAATTTCTACTAGTCTGGAAAAAATAGGTAATTATCCCATATAGTTTATAAAATTAACCCACTATCTTCAGCTGAGATTCTTCTGGTCTTCTTCACTATATTTAGGATTGCATCTCAATTATCTCATACATATTCATTTTAGAGTCTTAGATTAGTTTTGTTTTCACTCTTTTTGTTTGTTCTCATTTTCCACTTCAAAGCCTGACCCGAAATTCTGTGCCATCTGTGATGGATTCTTCACAATACATAGTTAAAACAAGTATATGTGGTGTTGTACATTTTTATTTTCTTATTGTCTGAGAATTGTATCAATGTGTATGATATGTTTTGAACAATCTCAGCCCATTCTTCCCCTTCCAACCTTCCCCTCAACTCCCCATTATGTTCTCCTCCATATGCTCTGTTTTTAAGTCCACAGGGTCTACTTAATGCTGTCTTTATGTGCTTGGATGCAGGACTAGCTACTGGTGAATAACTACTGGCCACTGGTAGCCCTTCAGGGAGATCATCCCTGAAGAAATCTGACTCCTCCCCCACCAGCTATCAGCTGCCAATGGCTCCTCAATTAAGGGAAGGAGTTCATGAGCCCCATCCAAATTCATGGAGAGATTTTGCCTATACTGGTCTTGTATATGTACTCACAGCCACTGTAAGTTCATCTGTGCAACAGTCTTCTAAAACTGTAAAACTGTTTCACAGAAAACACCCATTACTTCCAACTTTTATTGTCTTCTGACTTCTCTTCCATGAAGACCCTTGATTCTTGGGGGCAGGGATGTGATACAGGTGTGAACTGAACACTCTGTGGTATCTTATTTTCTCTATTCTGACCAGTTGTGGATTCCTGTATTTATAGCTATCTACTACAAAAAGTGGCTTCTCTGATGTCTGTCGACAGATCTATAAATATAGACATAAGAAATTAAGGGACAGTTAAACACTATGTCTTTTTTTGCAGAATAAAATTATTAGGTTCTTCCTGTGGCTTATAATTATATTCATTTATGGGATTTTGCCTCAATTAATGGTACCAGGAGTAAGTTCTATGCAGTGGGCCTTAAATCAAATCAGAAAACATTTGGTTACTTCCAGAACATTTGTGGAAGTGGGGACACCAGGCCAGTAGTTATCAGGTTACAAGGTTCACAACAGAATAAGATTGCTTCCATGTAGTGTGCAGGAGTATGGGGCAAGAAAACTAACACTACAGATCTTTGAAAAAGCCAAATGGAAACCTACTACTCTAGAAGCTTCACAACAGACCCTTAACAGGAAGTTTCTTGGACCCTGGTGTTTGCATTTTCACTAGTGACTAGTGTCTATCTAGCTGGTCCTTTCATCAATGATCCATGACTCTTTTCTCCTACTTAAAAAGCAGAATGATTCTACTTATTCAACCCCTGTGAATAACTTCCTAATGTGGGAAAATACTGTGCAGACATAGTGATCAACATAACCAATCAACCTTGGTCAAAGATGTTATAGCTACTCTAGAAAGGGCAAGCCTTTATCCTTCTCTACCATAAGAGGAGTTCCTAAAGAATGTCATCCTAGCAATCGAATACTCGGCTTCTTGTTAATTGCAAATATCTGTGGACATTAGAAAGTTAGTGAAACTTGTTTGGGTTTTGCTGGCTTGTTTGTTTTTTTAAGATAGGGTCTCACTAAGTAGTCTAGATTGGCCTGGAACTTGTGACTTTCTGGCCTCAGCCACCAGAGTTCTGAGACTATAGCTAAGAACCACTATGCCTAGCTTTCCATTAGTTTAAGTTACTTGATAGCCAGGTATGAGCACAATCTGGGCTCTTTACTGGAACCATTCCTCACAAAATAAAGAATCTAGATTAGCAAATATGATCAAAGAATTCAGATAAACTTGAGAGAAATTGTGAAGCCCATTCACTAAGATCAATGGAAATAGACCAATTTAAAAGCTTTCAAAGGCCCAGACAATAAGCAAACAACATAAGAAACCAAAGAACTAAAACAAGTCTTTCCAATAAAACCTTATCAAGAGTAGTTTGAAAAGTTAAGTGATTAGACAAATTGTCATGCCCTTGTCTAAATTTAGATGAGCTTCTACGAGTTTTTGCATTTGTGCTTTGAGTCTTGTGAAATATTTCCAAGAGTTCTTTTAATGTGACTTTTTTGGTCACTTCCTCTGAGACAGCTTCGTTCTTTTCTCTCAAGCACTCTTCTACATGTCTCTGGCTGCACCTCTCCAGTCCCAAATGAAGACACTGTCAGCCCCACTGTCAGCTACTTTTTCAATTACTTTATCTCCAGCATGGCCACTTTCAGTTTCCTTGTGGCAATTTCAGCTTTGCTGACTAGTTCTCTCTCCCAGTGTTCCCCCTTTTAAAAATGTCTGAGTTCTCGTTGCTTGGGGAACCAAAGGAGGCAGCTGAGCTCCAGGCAGGAATTGACTGATAGGCCCTCAGTGAGTTGCTACTATCAGCCTTTGAAAGAAAGGATGTGATTGGCTACTAACCATCAACACACACACACACACACACACACACACACACACACACACACACACCCCTTTTATTCATGTAATGAATATTTGGGGTTGGTGACAAAATTGGTTCTTTAAACAGTGACAGTTAACATGCCATAGAAGGGAAATGCAAACTATATTGCTAGACACTAGTGATCAACTAATATATAGCAACTGAAAATTATGTTTATCAGAACTATGAATATTGAGGACTGCCTTACTTAGGTGTTTAAAGGATCTAAACCAGTCTTCCAAAATCGTAATCAGCATTATCCAACAGATTTTTTTCCATAGTAATAGACATTTTCTACTCAAGTTAATAAAGATGAAAAAATAGACATTTTCTGACTGTAATACTCAATATGGTAAGAAATAGCCCCATAGGACTGCTGCATACTTTGAACATTCCTGACAAAAGAATTGATTTTTAACATCATATGATTTAAATTAATTTAAATATACCTAGTATCTACCCATCTCACACAAAAACTGCTGAAAACATTCAATGATATATTTAATGAAGACTGTATCAGATAAAGACTTTTTTTCTTTTCTTTTTTTTTTTTTTTTGTTCACTGTACTCAAATTCCATTCTTTAGCCCCGTGTAGATCCTCAGTAAAGGAACATCTGAACAAACTCTCAAAAAATGCAAACAAGGGTTGGGGATTTAGCTCAGTGGTAGAGCGCTTGCCTAGCAAGCGCAAGGTCCTGGGTTCGGTCCCCAGCTCCGAAAAAAAAGAAAAAAAATGCAAACACACGCGCACACACACACACACACACACACACACACACACACATGAACCTCACAGGGCCTTAATCACAGTATAGCAATATGTGAGTTGCACAAATTACTATTCTAAAACCAAATCTGAGCATTTGTGATTTTGTATACACTTGAATTTTTCAAAATCATTGACAAGGGCCATCCTTTCAAAATCATTGGGAAGTGCCTGCCTAACAAGCAGCACAGCAGTTAGTTTGCCTGAAATATATCCTTCCCAACATGGTCTGAACCTACAGGATCTCAGAGTCTGAGCTTTGCTCTCCCTAGTCTTAATATTTCTACCTGTTCTTGGACCCAACTTACATGTTAATTGGGCTTCAAAACTACTTCAAAATTCATGAAGTTCTTCACCTGAACATGTCCTTCAGGTGTGTGTGTGTGTGTGTGTGTGTGTGTGTGTGTGTGTCTGTGTGTCTGTGTGTCTGTGTGTCTGTGTGTGTCTGTGTGTGTAGGAGCAAAGGAAGATATGTGCTCAGAATTCTGTGAATGTTAATTGAAATTTGATCTCTAATGTGAACTATATCTTCTATCTTCTTTCTGCCCTTTGTTTCTCCTATCACTTATACAAAATATTAACATGGAGACCAGAAGTGTACCACTCATCAAACTAACATGTTACAGTCTTTCAGTTTGAGTTCCAGTCCCCAAAACAAGTCTTAGGGACATATATTAATTATTTCATAGTCTCTATGGATCAGGAATTTGGACATAGCTAGTCACACAAGGTTTCAATCAGGTTATATCTCTGAAGGCATAGTGGATGAATAAGTGTGTTTCTGAACTCATGAAAATTATTGGAAGAATATATTTCCTTACAACCATTTCCCTACAACCCTGGCATTTTGCTATCTGTGAAAACTGGAGTCTGCTTGTCATTCTATATGTTACACATTATAAATTCGTAAAGAAGTCTTACTTAAGGAGATGCCCAGTCCCCTTTTAAGGATTTTCATCTGATCATGTCAGGCTAATATTAATCTTCATTTCGTTTTCCTAAAACCTGGAGCTAGAGATATGGCTCCAGCAGTTAAGAGCATATATCAGTCAGGGTTTTCTAGAGTAACAAAATTTATAGAATGAATCTATGTAAATACAGAAATATTTATTAGAATGACTTACAGACTGTAGTTCAGCTGAACCACCAATAACTTGCTATGAATGGAAAGTCCAAGAACCTAGTAGTTGTTCAGTCCAGGAGGCTGGATATCTCATCTGGTCTTCAGTATGGATTCCCAAAGAAGTAAGATATATACCTGTGAAGGAATGGATGTGCTAGCAAGACGAGGGCAAACGGGCAAGGAACAAAAGCTTCCTTCTCCCATGTCCTTAAATAGGCTTGCAGCAGAAGCTGAGGCCCAGATTAAAGGTGTGTGTGTCTTCCTACCTTGAAAGTTGAAGTTTAAAGGTGTGACATAACTCAAAGTTCAAGATTATAAGTGGATCTTCCCACTTTAAATTAAGCAAAATCCCCTCAAAGGTGTGCCCTCTATTTTGGCTTTTTAATTCCATATGTAGTCCAGCTGACAACCAAGAACAACCATCACAGGGAATTTGTTGTTCTTGCAGAGTAAACAAGTTCAGTTACAAGAACCCACACCGGACAGTTCAAAATGATTATACCTACAGCCCCAGAAGACCCGATGCTGTCTTCTGACATCTTTGGACACCCACAATCATTTATACATACTAACACACACACACACACACACACACACACACACACATAAGTGAATGAATGAATAAATACCTATATTATCTAAAAAACTAACAGAGTTGGAACTTTAACTCGATCTCTAAACTTTCTCCTCTACTGTATGCTTAGAAGCACATGGCATGGTACACAGACCCTCTTCATATTGCAGGGAGAGGCTTGGAAGGTGTAGGAACACCTGGGACAGGAATCACGGCTTACTATCCAAGGATTTTTTTGCCTCAATTACTGACTCAACAGACCACATATTCTCCTGGTCAGAAGGAGCAATAGAGACATTTCTTCTAGTGCAGAAATACAGTCCCTGTGTGAGTCATTAAAGGCCACAGGGGACATTTTTGGCCTTCTTTGTCCTGGCTCAGGCCCATTCTCTAGAAATATTTCTGCGTTAACATGCCAAGTTGCCCGGGGGATGGAAAGTCCAATAATTATGATGTACTGACCTGTGTGGGTCAGGATTTTATTAGTGCTAAATCCATAGGTAAGCTTCTTGTGGCAATGTGACTTTTCTCAGTGCATTCATTTTAGAATCAAGTTCTAACGTCAAGATCAGCATAGATGAAATAATTCAAGCTGACAGGTGATTTATTGAAGATGCTGAACTTTAGTGTAACTATGCCTTTCTCAAGTATTTATAGGGAATGAGGATGAAGTCAGCTCAGGTCACTTGGTCCTACGTTATTCATCTGGCAACAAAGTCTGTGCATTCAAGTTCAGTTCCCCGACAGATTCCACTTGGAACTCCCAGACAGAGCACCTTGAGAGGATGCTGTTCCTTTCATGCGCCCTCTAGCAAAGGTGAGTATGGAGTAAGTTATCTATACATCCCATGCCCTTTCGAAAACCATATCGAGCTACACTAGAGAGAATGGGCTGAGACAAATTCTCACCCTATAGCCCAGGCTGGTCTAAATTCCCTAGGTAGAATAGGCTGTCATCAAAGTGACAGCAACCCTTCTATCACCACCTTGCAAATGCCGCGATTATAGATGTGAGCTACCACACCTGGCTGAAGCAAAATGATTGAATCAGATTCACAGAAGAGGCGCATGGTGTCTCTAGTAATCCTCGAATTTATTTACAAAGGTATAGTAATCCAGACACTCACATACACATACACATATTCACTATTGCATAAGATATAAATAATTGCACTACAGCACATCACTCGGTAATCCATGCAGGACCACACTTGGCTTTTTTTTTTCCTCCATTTTTTCTGTACCTCTTAATCCTGCCAAACAAACTGCTGGTCTGTTGTCAGTATGGGTATAATGATATCCATATCAAGAGTAGCCAAATATATTCATTATTATGCCAGATCCTGTGTTAAATGATCCTGATGCAGAATTCTTATATCAAATTCTCAGAACGATCAGATATAAACTATCTTCTCAGCTTTTAAGAAAGGAAATTGAGGCTAGAGTCTCCAAACAACTTACCCCCAAATACTCCAGATGAGTAAGACTTGAGATTTAAACTCACCAGGCTCAGATGGTTGAGGCAGTAAAACTGCCACTAGGTCAAGGCCACTTGCTTTACATAATGAGACCCTGCTTTAGAAAAAAACAATTACATTTTTCCTATGTATTTTTATTTATTTATTTATTTTAATTAACTTGAGTATTTCTTATATACATTTCGAGTGTTATTAACTTTCCCGGTTTCCGGGCAAAATTCCCCTCCTCACTCCCCTTCTTTATGGGTGTTCCCATCCCCATCCTCCCCCCATTGCCACCCTCCCCCCAACAATCTAGTTCACTGTGGGTTCAGTCTTAGCAGGACCCAGGGCTTCCCCTTCCACTGGTGATCTTACTAGGATATTCAATGCTACCTATGAGGTCAGAGTCCAGGGTCAGTCCATGTATAGTCTTTAGGTAGTGGCTTAGTCCCTGGAAGCTCTGGTTGTTTGGCATTGTTGTACATATGGGGTCTCGAGCCCCTTCAAGCTCTTCCAGTTCTTTCTCTTATTCCTTCAACAGGGGTCCTATTCTCAGTTCAGTGCTTTGCTACTGGCATATGCCTCTGTGTTTGCTGTATTCTGGCTGTGTCTCTCAGGAACGATATAAATCCGGCTCCTGTCGGCCTGCATTTCTTTGCTTCATCCATCTTGTCTAATTGGATGACTGTATATGCATGGGCCACATGTGGGGCAGGCTCTGAATGGGTGTTCCTTCTGTGTCTGTTTTAATCTTTGCCTCTCTATTCCCTGCCAAGGGTATTCTTGTTCCCTTTTTAAAGAAGGAGTGAAGCATTCACATTTTGATCATCCGTCTTGAGTTTCATTTGGTCTAGGCATCTAGGGTAATTCAAGCATTTGGGCTAAGAGCCATTTATCAATGAGTGCATACCATGTGTGTTTTTCTGTGATTGGGTTACCTCACTCAGGATGATATTTTCCAGTTCCAACCATTTGCCTACGAATTTCATAAAGTCATTGTATTTGATAGCTAAGTAATATTCCATTGTGTAGGTGTACCATATTTTCTGTATCCATTACTCTGTTGAAGGGCATCTGGGTTTTTTCCAGCTTCTGGCTATTATAAATAAGGCTGCAATGAACATAGTGGAGCACGTGTCTTTTTTATATGTTGGGGCATCTTTTGGGTATATGCCCAAGAGAGGTATAGCTGGATCCTCAGGCAGTTCAATGTCCAATTTTCTGAGGAACCTCCAGGCTGATTTCCAGAATGGTTGTATCAGTCTGCAATCCCAACAACAATGGAGGAGTGTTCCTCTTTCTCTGCATCCTCGCCAGCATCTGCTGTCACCTGAGTTTTTGATCTTAGCCATTCTCACTGGTGTGAGGTGAAATCTCAGGGTTGTTTTGATTTGCATTTCCCTTATGACTAAAGATGTTGAACATTTCTTTAGGTGTTTCTCAGCCATTCGGCATTCCTCAGCTGTGAATTCTTTGTTTAGCTCTGAACCCCATTTTTAATAGGGTTATTTGTCTCCCTGCGGTCTAACTTCTTGAGTTCTTTGTATATTTTGGATATAAGGCCTCTATCTGTTGTAGGATTGGTAAAGATCTTTTCCCAATCTGTTGGTTGCCGTTTTGTCCTAACCACAATGTCCTTTGCCTTACAGAAGCTTTGCAGTTTTATGAGATCCCATTTGTCGATTCTTGATCTTAGACCATAAGCCATTGGTGTTTTGTTCAGGAAATTTTTTCCACTGCCCATGTGTTCCAGATGCTTCCCTAGTTTTTCTTCTATTAGTTTGAGTGTATCTGGTTTGATGTGGAGGTCCTTGATCCACTTGGACTTAAGCTTTGTACAGGGTGATAAGCATGGATCGATCTGCATTCTTCTACATCTTGACCTCCAGTTGAACCAGGACCCTTCGCTGAAAATGCTATCTTTTTTGCATTTGATGGTTTTGGTTCCTTTGTCAAAAATCAAGTGCCCATAGGTGTGTGGGTTTATTTCTGGGTCTTCAATTCTGTTCCATTGGTCTATCTGTCTGTCTCTGTACCAATACCATGCAGTTTTTATCACTATTGCTCTGTAATACTGCTTGAGTTCAGGGATAGTGATTCCCCCTGAAGTCCTTTTATTGTTGAGGATAGTTTTAGCTATCCTGGGTTTTTTTGTTATTCCAGATGAATTTGAAAATTGTTCTGTCTAACTCTTTGAAGAATTGGATAGGTATTTTGATGGGGATTGCATTGAATCTGTAGATCACCTTTGGTAAAATGGCCATTTTTACTATATTAATCCTGCCAAGCCATGAGCATGGGAGATCTTTCCATCTTCTGAGGTCTTCTTCAACTTCATTCTTCAGAGTCTTGAAGTTCTTATTGTACAAATCTTTTACTTGCTTGGTTAAAGTCACACCGAGGTACTTTATATTATTTGGGTCTATTATGAAGGGTGTCGTTTCCCTAATTTCTTTCTCGGCTTGTTTCTCTTTTGTGTAGAGGAAGGGTACTGATTTATTTGAGTTAATTTTATATCCAGCCACTTTGCTGAAGTTGTTTATCAGCTTTAGTAGTTCTCTGGTGGAACTTTTGGTATCACTTAAATATACTATCATATCATCTGCAAATAGTGATATTTTGACTTCTTCTTTTCCGATCTGTATCCCCTTGACCTCCTTTTGTTGTCTGATTGCTCTGGCTAGAACTTCAAGAACTATATTGAATAAGTAGGGAGAGAGTGGGCAGCCTTGTCTAGTCCCTGATTTTAATGGGATTGCTTCAAGTTTCTCTCCATTTAGTTTAATGTTAGCAACTAGTTTGCTGTACATGGCTTTTACTATGTTTAGGTATGGGCCTTGAATTCCTATTCTTTCCAGGAATTTTATCATGAAGGGGTGTTGAATTTTGTCAAATGCTTTCTCAGCATCTAATGAAATGATCATGTGGTTTTGATCTTTCAGTTTGTTTATATAATGGATCACGTTGATGGTCTTCCGTATATAAAACCATCCCTGCATGCCTGGGATGAAGCCTACTTGATCATGGTGGATGATTGTTTTGATGTGCTCTTGGATTCGGTTTGCCAGAATTTTATTGAGTATTTTTGCGTCGATATTCATAAGGGAAATTGGTCTGAAGTTCTCTTTCTTTGTTGGGTCTATGTGTGGTTTAGGTATAAGAGTAATTGTGGCTTCATAGAAGGAATTCGGTAGTGCTCCATCTGTTTCAATTTTGTGGAATAGTTTGGATAATATTGGTATGAGCTCTTCTATGAAGGTATGATAGAATTCTGCACTAAACCTTTCTGGACCTGGGCTCTTTCTGGTTGGGAGACCTTTAATGGCTGCTTCTATTTCCTTAGGAGTTATGGGGTTGTTTAACTGGTTTATCTGTTCCTCATTTAACTTCGGTACCTTGTATCTGTCTAGGAAATTGTCCATTTCCTGCAGATTTTCAAGTTTTGTTGAAGATAGGCTTTTATAGTAAGATCTGATGATTTTTTGAATTTTCTCTGTTTCTGTAGTTATGTGTCCCTTTTCATTTCTGATTTTGTTAATTTGGACACACTCCCTGTGTCCTTTCGTTAGTCTGGCTAAGGGTTTATCTATCTTGTTGATTTTCTCAAAGAACCAACTTTTGGTTCTCTTGATTCTTTCTATGGTCCTTTCTGTTTCTACTTAGTTGATTTCAGCTCTAAGTTTGATTATTTGCTGCCTTCTACTCCTCCTGGGTATATTTGCTTCTTTTTGTTCTAGAGCTTTTAGGTGTGTTGTCAAGCTGGTGACATATGCTCTCTCCTGTTTCTTTCTGCAGGCACTCAGCACTATGAGTTTTCCTCTTAGCACAGCTTTCATTGTGTCCCATAAGTATGGGTATGTTGGACCTTCATTTTCATTAAATTCTAAAAAGTCTTTAATTTCTTTCTTTATTTCTTCCTTGACCAGATTATCATTGAGTAGAGCATTATTCAATTTCCACCTATATGTGGGCATTCTTCCCTTACTGTTATTGAAGACCAGCTTTAGGCCGTGGTGGTCTGATAGCACGCATGGGATTATTTCTATCTTTCTGTACCTGTTGAGGCCCGTTTTTTGACCAATTATATGATCAATTTTGGAGAAAGTACCATGAGGAGCTGAGAAGAAGGTATATCCTTTTGCTTTAGGATAGAATGTTCTATAAATATCTGTTAAGTCCATTTGGCTCATGACTTCTCATATTGTGTCTACGTCTCTGTTTAATTTCTGTTTCCATGATCTGTCCATTGAGGAGAGTGGGGTGTTGAAATCTCCTACTATTATTGTGTGAGGTGCAATGTGTGTTTTGAGCTTTAGTAAGGTTTCTTTTACATATGTAGGTGCCCTTGTATTTGGGGCATAGATATTTAGGACTGAGAGTTCATCTTGGTGGATTTTTCCTTTGATGAATATGAAGTGTCCTTCCTTATCTTTTTTGATGACTTTTAGTTGAAAATTGATTTTATTTGATATTAGCATGGCTACTCCAGCTTGCTTCTTCCGACCATTTGCTTGGAAAGTTGTTTTCCAGCCTTTCAATCTGAGGTAGTGTCTGTCTTTGTCTCTGAGGTGTGTTTCCTGTAGGCAGCAGAATGCAGGGTCCTCGTTGCGTATCCAGTTTGTTAATCTATGTCTTTTTATTGGGGTGTTGAGGCCATTGATGTTGAGAGATATTAAGGAATAGTGATTATTGCTTCCTGTTATATTCATATTGGGATATGAGGTTATGTTTGTGTGCTTTTCTTCTGTTTTGTTGCCAAGACGATTAGTTTCTTGCTTTTCTAGGGTATAGCTTGCCTCCTTATGTTGGGCTTTACCATTTATTATCCTTTGTAGTGCTGGATTTGTAGAAAGATATTGTGTTGTAAGACTCTCAGAGAGAATCTTCCCTCAGGAGGGAGATCCTCAAGCCCAATGACCAGACCGAGTCCACAGGCTGCAATCTGCAAGAGTTTTTTTATTGATCAGGATACACAGGTATCTGTGGGCGTCCCAGTCAATTTGGAAGACTGGCGCGCCTAACAGATCCAGGGTAGGCTTTTTATAGTATTTTGGGGAGCAGAAGCAGGCTTACAGAAGCAGATGCATGGTTACAGGGATGTGATTGGTGGAGTAAATGAGGCATACGTGTATGTTACCTATTTTGGCTATAATCATAACAGTGAGTTAACAAAAAGTACATGGTAGTCAGGGCTTCCGGGGGGTCAGGGACTTTTTCTTTTTCCTGCCAGGTGGCCCATGGAGCAGTGCCCATAATTTAGTCTGGTTTCTGCATTTTGTTTTCTTTTCTGGTCTGTTTCGTCTAAATGATGGGTCAGCTTGTCCCACATATCTAAAAACTTACTTTTTACTTCTATAGTTGAGGGCCTTGGGCTTGTACAATTCCCTTTCTGGGAGGGGGTCTTTCATTCCCCCATTTTCTTTTTGTCCTTGAGTGGAATCTTCCACTCAACTTCCACTTCCACTTGGTTAAGGTACCTCTGTTTTTTGTTGTTTCACCATCTGATACTGTTGTCTCAGCACAAAAGTTTGAATAACTGAAAGACTATATCTCTTATTATTCCTGTCTGATCTGTATAGAAACAACATTCTTCTTTTAGTGTAGCACACAGACTCTTTCTTTAAGGAATATCAGGTCTAATCTTTTCCTATTTTGAAGGACTACCTCTGAGAGGGAGGTTAGGTGTTCTTGGAGGTCAGCTAAAAAGTCTTTTTTACTTTTTATATCTGAGTCAATGGCAGTTCTGAATTCTCTATAAGCCTTGCATTGTAGGGCAACAGCAGATGTCCTTGTGCTGCCCTTGTAGCACCTGGATAGCCTTAAATAATTCTCAACTCTCTTTTGTGTCTTATTAAGTCTTTAGCATCAGGATTCTAATCTGGACACTATCTGAACCTATACAAGGTCTTTTAGAACTTCTAAACTTATATAGGTTGTGATCCCTGAGGCACAGTCCCAAGAAGTGTTAGGAGTACTAACATATGCAATGTTATATCATTTGCAATAAAAATCAAGCCTATCCTTACACCTATTCCGAGGGAATCCAGGGCAAACAGGCAAACATGAAATTCTTGTTTCTAAAACACACTCCTCAAGTGAGCATTATAGCAACCTCTCAATCACTTAAGTCTAGGGAGCTTTTTGAAGATCTGAGTGTCCCTCTAGGTCCCAGCTCTCAGCCCCAACAGCTAGTACGCTGCTGGTGAGGGCTGAGACTTGATGGCTGTCAGGGTGGTCAGCAGCACCAGGTACGGTCCTTTCCAGCGAGGCTCGAGTGTCTGGGCTCCGTGTCGTTGTATGTAGCTGCAGTCTCTAACCTGGAACTGATGGGATATCTCAGGGGTCTCCGGGGCATAGGCTGCTGTCAGCTGTGAGCAGATTTCTTTCTGTATCACCTGTAGGTCTTTTAGCCTGGCATATAAATCATTATTACTATGACATGTTGGTTCAGTAACATCATCTAATATAGTCAGGGGAGCTGAGGCCCCATATAAGATCTCAAAGGGGGTAAAGCTGAATCTGGAAGGGGTATTTCTTGCTCTGAAGAGAGCAAGAGGGAAGGAGTGTCACCCAGTCTGTGCCAGTCTCCATGGTTAATTTGGTCAGGGTCTCTTTTAAAATTTTATTTATTTATTCTACCTGTCCTGAACTTTGAGGTCTGTAAATACAACGTAATTTTCAATCAACCTCTAAATACCTGGCCACACCCTGGCTTACCTTGGCAACGAAAGTAGGGCTGTTGTCTGACCAGATTACCTTGGGCACTCCAGACCTGTTGAAGATTTCTTCTAGTATCTTCTTGATGACTATTGAGGCCGTCTCTTGCTTGGTGGGGAAAGCTTCTACCTATTCCTGAAAAGATATCTATAAACACTAGGAGACATTTATAACCATATTTTCCTGGTTTTATCTCTGTGAAGTCCACTTCTCAGTAGTATCCAGGCCGTTCCACATGGAGCCTCATACCACAGTCAACTTTCCTGAAAACAGTTACCTTTTGGCCTGGTATACATCAGTGCACTATCTGTTCCACGAGATACTTGAGACCTGTGACATAATATTTAGTTTTTGAAAATGTCTGGATGAGTTTGCTTACCCCTAAGTGAGTCTATTGATGCATTTGTTTTACCATGGCCTCTGCCTGTAAAAATTGTAGCAGGATCTTCTTTCTCGTTGAGGTGTACCAGAGTCTCTTCCTCGGCCTGGCTGGGTCATGTAGGGCCCTTAACAGAGCCAGAATCTCTTTTTTTTTCTTGCCCTCAGATGTCAGCAGGCCCCTCTGCTGATGGGCTGTAGCAAAGGCATACCTGTTGTCCACATAAATGTTAAGTCTCTTTCCCAGCTCAAGGGCTTTGGTGAGGGGAGCGAGCTCTACCCCCTGAGTAGTGGTGTCTTCTGGTAGGGCCTGAGCCCAAATGACTCTGTTTCTATCTACCACTGTTGTCCCAGCCCATCTTTTTTCTTCTGTAAGAAGCTGTTCTCATCTATGAACCAGATGGCATCTACCCCCTCTGTTGGCTGATCAGTCCGATCTTTATGCCACTCCTGTGCTTTAGTGAGCTCCTGTTGACAGTCATGAAGGGGGATGTCTAGGTCAGGGTCCGGGAGCAGGGTTGCAGGGTTTAGACTCGTAGGGGCAGTCTGGGATCACAAGGAACAAGTGGGATACCCGGCCCACGCCAAGGTCCACCGTTCTTCGGGTAGTCCATGAGTATCATTTGTTGCCAGTAGTCCCCTGTACTCAAGGTCTTTTGCTGGACACTAGCCAATTTGGGCGTAGGAGCACAGAGTGTTGGGCCCCCGTATTCACAAAACAACTGGGCAGGCTTCCCTTCTATCTTTGCGCATAGCCAGCACTCTAGGACCAAGAGGCTTGCCTTCCGGGTTGCTGGAGAGGCCCTTCTTGTTCTTCCTGGGGCAGTCCCTGACCCAGTGTCCTTTTTCCTTGCGATAGGCACACTGATCTTTAGCTAGGAATTCTCTTCTGTTGCCAGGTACTGTCTTCCTAGGTTCCCTAACTACTGTGGCCAGTATATATTCTTCTCCTGTCTTTTATCCCTCTTTAACTCTCTAGCTTCTTTTTCCTTTTGTCTCTTTTCTTCCTTAGCTTCCTGCTCTTTTTACCTTCTTTTCTCTTTCTCTTCCTCAGTCTCTCTCTCATATCTTCTGCATCTTCCTCTACAGCTATTAGATGCTGTCCACTTATGTAACTACACTTCAACTTTACTTTCTCTGCAACTTACACTAACTCTCAGAAACTTAGCTTAACCCTTTAAATTTCTGTAACTTTCTCTCTTTATATCTTTTCCTTATCTTAGCCAGATTGGTGGGGCATTTTCCAGCCCCTCAGAGACCCACCCTTGGAGCCTGGTGGCAGACCTGGAGCACTCCCTACCTTCAGGGGTATTCAAGTCAACAGTCAGCAGTGAGGGTCTTCCATCCATGTCTGGAACATTCTTTCTGGCCTCCAGTAGGATTCCGTCTTTCCTCGGTGGTAAAGAAGACCTGTAACAGTTACTAACAAGCATCTCAAATGGGATGTGAGAAAACAAGAAGAGAATCTAGAGAATAGAGGTTCACTGAAGAGGACAAATAGCATTTAGTCACACAGCTAAACCAGGAGGACTTTTTGGGACAAAAAGGCCGTTGTAAAAATAAGCACAAGCTTTGTGTCTGTGAAACAGAACGGCAAGCAGAGAGGGAGCTGATCTGTTACCGACTATCTCTCTGGACTTAAGAACTAATAACAAAAGGATGGAGAGATGGTTAGGACCTGGGTGCTAGATGCCAAGTGGCTGACAAAGAATTGTACACCTATTCACCTGGGACTTTCAGGACCTCAGTAGCAGGCCTCTACCAAACTGTCTCAGTGGGCTAAAGGCCCATGGAAAAGAAAACATTAATCCTGACCTTGGCCACAGCCAAAGCCTGAATTCTAAATTTTGACTGGCAAAACAAAGTTCTTCACAGTTTGTTGCAGATTCCCTCCGAAACTATCTCAGGGGCTTCTCTGTCCCCCAACCTGGGGCATTTTGACCACAGGGGTAGGAACTGGCTGCTGTGGGGATAGGATCAAAGGCACTCTCCATGTCAATGATGACTAACAGGGAAGGTTATTTAATGTTGGAAATCAACTCCTCTCTTGGAATAGGGCGAGCAGATAAGGCAGGCTCCCTTAAAGAACTTCTCTTAATGAACACTCTCCTTCTGTGAGCAAGTGTTGAAGGTCTGGTCACTGAAGGCAGCAACTGGAATTATTTTTTTTTAGGGCCAAAAGTCTCATAAAACAACCACTAACTCTATATTATCTTTTTGTTGTCAAAGCGTCAACCCCAGCCGGCCTCATCACCTTGAAACTCCTCTTACGCTGACTTGGCCAGAGCTGCGCCACTGCCCACGCGCAGCCTGCAGCTTGCTAGCAGGCCTGCATGCTTGTCACCCTCAGCCCCTACATTTTCCTACTCTGTGCTGTCCCTTCCTTAGAAGCTGTGAATGTTTAAGCAACAGGGAGAATTTTTCTTCAGGATCTAAGGTAAAGCTTTCAGGCTCTTGTTAATGCCTGCTTCAGACAGGGTCACTCACTAACCTGGAGTTCTTCATACACAACTGTTAACAGCAGCTAGACTGGACAAGGGGAGCAAAGGGAGGGGCATCTCTCCTTGGGGAGGAGGCTAAGAGAGAAAGATAAAACTCCCCAGCAGAAAACAATTTTTCTCAAGCAATTTATTTCCAAGTTAAGCACCAAGAGGACCAAGTAAAACTCCTTGACAAACAAAGCAAACAGTTTCATGATTTTAAACACAGTCGTCAGTCCAAGATTTTAAACACAGTCGTCTATCCAAAGTTCAAAAACGAAACAAAAGTCAAAAAGACACTTGACAATACCACAGAAAACAACCCAGACAAACAAGACCAAGACAAAGCATCCTATGACCAATTTCCACAGATATTCAAAGAAAATTAGGACGCAAAGAAGACAAACAATTCCAACAGTCAAACAAGCAACAGACAGACGCACCGTGCGGCTTCAGTGTCAAACTGAAACCAAAAATTTAGTGGATTCGGCTCTCTCCTCTCTCCTCCAACCCAAAACCATGTATCCTTCCGATACAGGCTGAGCCCCGAAAAACCGGGCTCTAAACACCCTTGGAACGTCTTCCAGGGCTGCGGGGGAGAAGTCCGAGCTCGTCAGCTCCTTCTCTGGCCCGCCCAAATGCAAACGGTATAGACCCAAGCCAAGTAACTAAGCATTTACAGAACAAGTCACAAAGCAAGACAAGACAGGACAAGACAAACACTGGCCAGCTTACCTCCCGGTGGGTGGTCGGTGGTCTCTAGGCAGAGGATCTCCGATCCCGGACGAGCCCCCATATGTAAGACTCTCAGAGAGAATCTTCCCTCAGGAGGGAGATCCTCAAGCCCAATGACCAGACCGAGTCCACAGGCTGCAATCTGAAAGAGGATTTTTATTGATCAGGATACACAGGTATCTGTGGGCGTCCCAGTCAATTTGGAAGACTGGCGCGCCTAACAGATCCAGGGTAGGCTTTTTATAGTATTTTGGGGAGCAGAAGCAGGCTTACAGAAGCAGATGCATGGTTACAGGGATGTGATTGGTGGAGTAAATGAGGCATACGTGTATGTTACCTATTTTGGCTATAATCATAACAGTGAGTTAGCAAAAAGTACATGGTAGTCAGGGCTTCCGGGGGGTCAGGGACTTTTTCTTTTTCCTGCCAGGTGGCCCATGGAGCAGTGCCCATAATTTAGTCTGGTTTCTGCATTTTGTTTTCTTTTCTGGTCTGTTTCATCTAAATGATGGGTCAGCTTGTCCCACATATCTAAAAACTTACTTTTTACTTCTATAGTTGAGGGCCTTGGGCTTGTACAATTCCCTTTCTGGGAGGGGGTCTTTCAGTGTAAATTTGGTTTTGTCATGGAATATCTTGGTTTCTCCATCTATGTTAATTGAGAGTTTTGCAGGATACAGTAACCTGGGCTGGCATTTGTGTTCTCTTGGGGTCTGTATGACATTTGTCCAGGATCTTCTGGCCTTCATAGTTTCTGGCGAAAAGTCAGGTGTGATTCTGATAGGTCTGCCTTTATATGTTACTTGACCTTTTTCCCTTACTGCTTTTGATATTCTTTCTTTATTTTGTGCGTTTGGTGTTTTGACTATTATGTGACGGGAGGTGTTTCTTTTCTGGTCCAATCTATTTGGAGTTCTGTAGGCTTCTTGTATGCCTATGGGTATCTCTTTTTTTAGGTTAGGGAAGTTTTCTTCTATGATTTTGTTGAAGATATTTACTGGTCCTTTGAGCTGGGAGTCTTCACTCTCTTCTATACCAATTATCCTTAGGTTTGATCTTCTCATTGAGTCCTGGATTTCCTGTATGATTTGGACCAGTAGCTTTTTCCGCTTTACATTATCTTTGACAGTTGAGTCAATGATTTCTATGGAATCTTCTGCTCCTGAGATTCTCTCTTCCATCTCTTGTATTCTGTTGGTGAAGCTCGTATCTACAGCTCCTTGTCTCTTCTTTTGGTTTTCTATATCCAGGGTTGTTTCCATGTGTTCTGTCTTGATTGCTTCTATTTCCATTTTTAATTCCTTCAACTGTTTTATTGTGTTTTCCTGGAATTCTTTCAGGGATTTTTGTAATTCCTCTCTGTAGGCTTCTACTTGTTTATTTATGTTTTCCTGTGTTTCTCTAAGGGAGTTCTTCATGTCTTTCTTGAAGTCCTCCAGCATCATGATCAAATATGATTTTGAAACTAGATCTTGCTTTTCTGGTGTGTTTGCACATTCCTTGTTTGCTTTGGTGGGAGAATTGGGCTCCGATGATGCCATGTAGTCTTGGTTTCTGTTGCTTGGGTTCCTGCGCTTGCCTCTCGCCATCAGATTATCTCTAGTGTTACTTTGTTCTGCTATTTCTGACAGTGGCTAGACTGTCCTATAAGCCTGTGTGTCAGGAGTGGTGTAGACCTGTTTTCCTGTTTTCTTTCAGCCAGTTATGGGGACAGAGTGTTCTGCTTTCGGGCTTGTAGTTTTTCCTATCTACAGGTCTTCAGCTGTTCCTGTGGGCCTGTGTCTGGAAGCGTGTCTGCCTCTCTGAAGGTTTAGCTCTCCCTCCCATGGGATTTGGGTGCAGAGAACTGTTTATCTGGTCGGTCCTGTCAGGTTCTGGCGGTGTCTCAGATGCAGTGGTCCTGCTGCTCCTGGGCCCTCCTCTACAGGAACCTAGAAGCCGTATACAGTTTCCTCTTGGGCCAGGGATGTGGGCAGGGGTGGGCAGTGTTGGTGGTCTCTTCTGCTCTGCAGCCTCAGGAGTGCCCACCTGACCAAGCCTTGAGGTCTCTCTCCCACGGGGTTTGGGAGGAGAGAGCTGCTGCGGGCCGGGATCCGCGGGTTTGGGACTCCCAGTAAACACCGGAAGTGCCCGGTCCTAGAGGAATTTTGCCTCTGTGTGTCCTGAGTTCACCAGGCAGGTCTCTTGTAGCAGAAAAGTTGGTCTTACCTGTTGTCCCGAGTCTCAAGTTTGCTCGTGGGGTGCTGCCTACGAGCTCTCCGTGGCAGCAGCAACAAGGAAGATCTGCGCCACCCTTTCCGGGAGCTTCCGTGCACCAGGGTTCCAGATGGCGTTTGGTGTTTTCCTCTGGCGTCAGAGATGTGCGCAGAGTGCAGTCTCTTCTGGTTTCCCAGGCGTGTCTGCCTCTCTGAAGGTTTAGCTCTCCCTCCCACGGGATTTGGGTGCAGAGAACTGTTTATCTGGTAGGTCCCTTCAGGTTCTGGCGGTGTCTCAGATGCAGCGTTCCTGCTGCTCCTGGGCCCTCCTCTACGGTAATCCAGAGGCCGTATCCTTTGTATTTTTAAACCAAGTAACCTACTTACTTGTTTTTAATAAAGGGAATATCAGTATGTAGTTTGTTGTTGTTGTTGTTGTTGCTGTTGTTGTTGTTGTTGTTGTTGTTGTTGTTAGTGTTGCTGATGCTGGTGGTTTGAGTTAAGTTTCACAAAAGGCGGCCAGCCAGTGAGATGTTCAGTAGACAGCAGTGGCTGAGTCCAAGCTTCATGAATTGAGTTCAATGCCTGGGACCCACAAAGTAGAAGGAGAGAACAGATTCCTATAAGCTGTCCCTTATCCTTTCACACACATACTATGGCCCACTCCTTCCCCACACAAAATAGATAAATTCTGCCAAAGAACTCACAACCCAAAACAGTCATCTTCCGTCCCATTATCAGTCTCAATTTTGAGATAATTCCTGAATTCTTCTATTTTCTAGATATTAGGGCTGCTTATTTGATGAATCTGGCCTTGGAACAAAGGACTTCAGCATGCTAAGCACATGCACTAACCTAGCCTGTCCCAGGTTCTGTCTTCAGTTTCTCTTGTGTAGTTTTTCATAGATATAGTCAACCCATTTTCACGGCTTTATGACATTGGAATGACTTTTGACAACTACTCTTGAAAAATAATAAATACACTCAATTTTATCTCCCCTCACTCTCTCTTCTTCTCCTCTAACAAAAGTTCCACGGGGTCATTATGTCCTAGTCTTGGTTATTTGTTTAGCTTTAAATTCTATCATTATATTGTTGGGTTTTGTTCAACATTCTTCAGGTTCTCTGTTTGACATTTTGCCTATGAGATATGAGTGGTTTTCTCTCTCTTCCCATCCATCCATCCCACCATTTAATTACACCTTCTTTCTGTCCTAGGCCACCATTTCCCCTATTTACATAATCAGTATTGTCATTAATAATAGTATTTTCTGTACTGACTAGGAATCATATCTATTTAAACAAATGCTGCCAGAGAAAAAACATAGTCAACTTCTTCACAAAACCATGTACTTGGACTAGGAAGAAGTCTGTTTGTAGACATCCAGGCACTTGGGTTCAATCTCCAGAAACCACATTGTAAAAAGGTGAATGTGGTGACATGAACTTTTAATCTCAGTACTGGGGAAGTGGTGACAGGTCAGATCTCTGGAGCTCACTGACTGCCTAGCCTAACTTATTAGGCAACCTACAGGGCACTGAAAAACATTCTTCCAAAAGATGAACTAGCTAACTCTTGATGATAGACATCAAAGTTGACCTCTGACTTCTACATGTATGCACACAAAACAAATATTACACAAGGCTATGCAGAGCTCTTCCGTGGGGTGAAGCAAAAAGCCCTAGGTATGGAAGGAAAAGGCAGCTAACTTAATTGATTCCATGTGAGGTAATGAATCTCAAAATGTGGCCCCGCAACAAATCGTATAAGCATCATCTAGAAACTTGGAGGAAATGGCAACCATTGTGCTTCACCAAAGACCTCAGAAAGGGCAGAATCAAGACATATGGGAATTAGCATGTCTTCCATATAATTCAAAAGCACACTCAAGTTTCAGACTTGCACACTGAGTGAAGAATAAATACAATTTAAGATCCAGGATTGTTTCTACCATTATATATTGTCTTGTTAGTTAAATCATTTAAACTATGTTGTAAAAGTTAAATCAACACATGAAGGCTTTGATTAATTTTTCCAAAAGAACATCAGCATTATAAGATGGTAATGAGTTCCGCAAGAGAAATCAAACTACATGGAATATAACTGGGTGGGAGACATTTACTTATATATACTCATGACAAAAAGCAAAGAAACCTCAATATCCAAAAATTACAAAAAAGTGTATAGTATCTGCAGAAGAGGTAGCTTTCTCTATGATAACTCCAGTTTGTGTCAAGTTGACACACTTTGAACATCAAATACGGCAATAAATTAAAGTTTAATTTTTCCCATACATTTACTGCAAGTAGATTTCTTTAATATAGTATGAAAGGGTCTGTATTAGCTTAGGACCACGAAGACAAACTTATCAGCACAAAGGAAATTTACTTGCCCCAGAGGGACAACGGGCAAGGAGTAATAGACAAAGACAGGAGATAGAAGAAAAAAGAAAATGAAAAGAAAGCAATGGAGAGGAGGCAGGGTATTTTTCCCAGGATAGGAGGGACAAAGGAATACCTGGAGACAGACATGGCCCACGGGCAAATGTTAGTTTACAAAGGTAAAAGGGGAAACTCCATGTTAGAATGAGGTCTTTAATTTTGATGGGGCATACTAATTTGGTGAACCGAAGAGGGCTTTTAATTGCCTGCCTTCAATACTTTGATAGGCAGACCTTGGCAGTTAGCCTCAGGAGGAGAGGGGACAAATGAGGAAACAGACCTTGGGGCTAGCTTTAGGAATATAATCTAATAATATTTAGCAAGGCACAGAGAATGGGTAGAAGGGCAAGGCCTGCCAATGCAATGCTGGCCATGCGGTCCCTAAGCCTGAAAGTGTGTTTCTATGGCAATATGACTATGTCATGTAGTCATCATCACTAAACTTCAAGGAAGTCAAAATAAACTGAGAGGAAAGGATTTGGTTCCTGGAAACGGAGTGCAAATTTGAATTTGTTTAATCTATATATGCCATAGTAAGACAATTTCCATGCCATGTTTCCTGTCATAGTCAGGGTTTGTATTCCTGCACAAAACATCATGACTAAGAAGCAAGTTGGGGAGGAAAGGGTTTATTCAGCTTACACTTCCACATTGCTGTTCATCACCAAAGAAAGTCAGGACTGGAACTCAAGCAGGTCAGGAAGCGGGAGCTGATGCAGAGGCCATGGAGGGATGTTACTTACTGGCTTGCTTCCCCTAGATTGCTCAGGTTGCTTTCTTATAGAACCCAGGACTACCAACTGCGGGATAGAACCACCCACAATGGGCCTTCCCATCCTTGATTATTAATTGAGAGAATTATAGCTGGATCTCATGGAGGCATTTCCTCAAGGGAGGCTCCTTTCTCTGTGATAACTCCAGTTTGTGTCAAGTTGACACACAAAACCAGCCAATATATCACCTAACAAATGTTCAGTGCATTTGCTACATAGAGTTCTCTTAACTGAAGCTCCTTCCAAAGTGAGAGCTTGACCATGTGGTGGCCTCCACATTTAGATACAGAATAGTTCCCTGCTCCTGATCAAAGAGGAATCATCTGTGCTTTGATTTAGGTTTCCTTCGCCCATTAATAAAGATTTCTGTTATGATCATCATTACATTACATGAATTCATTTCTACACACTCAATAGCATGGTTCCCAGGTAATTTGAAATGATGTTCATTGACTTGAACTATAATTGATGTTCTTTTAATTTGTCTGATCAAAGTATACCAGTTTCACAAAACCACACCATGCTTTGATTCCTTGATACTTGAATTAATATTTGCTAGGTTGCTTTAAAATTTTTCCTGCAGTATCTGTACAATTTCCCTTTTTTGTACTAACGAAATGAAAGCACACTGTGCATACCTACTGAATCATTAGAAACTGCCTCAAGGGACCAGAGACATTGATCAGCTATAGAGCATTTATTTAACATGTACAATGTCCTGCGTTCAATTCCCCAGCATTGCCAAAATAAAAGCAACAACCAATGAGAAGAAGTCCAAGATACGGTAACTTAAAGAACCAGTTACTGTCAACTCTCCTGGAGGTAGCATTGGGCTCAGCCAGGTCGCCACCATGTGAAATCTCCCAAGGACTTGAAATCAGGTGATAATGGAGTCATAATACACTGCACATTGACACAGGTCTGTTAATTCTTCGCACATGACAACCATTGGACTGAGAGATCAGCTGGGTATAACCTGTCTTGTCAAACCTAGGGCCACTTCCCTAAGACTCAGCTTTCTCCAAGCACAGCACTCAGGAAAACACCAGCACTATACACACAGCTAATAGCTCCAAACAATAGAGAATTTCAGCCTGAGAATCCCAAGATAGCCTGAAAGAAGCTTTAAGGCTTCATCCATGCTAGTCTACATGGTAATTGAGTGACTTACTGACTCATCAAACCAAGCCATTTTTAAGCAAAAAATAAAAAATGGTTCTCCTCTCAACTGGAGGATTAACAAAAAAGGTGACCACCTTTAATTGAGCATATGTACTTTCCATAGCCCAGACTAACCTTGAATTTGTCATGTAGCTGAGGATGACCTTAAGCTTCTGATTGTCTTGCATCTACTACTGGACTACTGGAATTACAGGCATGTGTCACTATACTGGTGTATGAAATGCAAGGGATCAAATCTAGGACCACTTGAATGCCAGGCAAGCCTTCTACCAACTAAGCTACATGACCAGCCTGTCATAAAACTAGGTGTGGTGGTTCTTTCCTGTAATATTATCACTGGGGAGATGAAAGCAGGCCAATGGAAGGTCAAGGTCATCCTCGACATATAGCCAGGTTGTAGCAAACAGGAGCTGCACAAGACACCAAAGCTTCAACATGAGCCAGCATTTCATTTGCTTTATCTGTTCTATGAAATGAACTGTGTGCCTGGAGCCATTGATTTCCATTTCTAGTATGAACCAGTTTTTCAATCTGCATATTTACTATGTTAGAACTTCCCCCTCCCTCCATTCTCAGAATAAGGCCCAAACTTTTCTATACCTAGTACTACCTAGAGGAATTTTCTCATAAATATTATGCAGAATGTAACTCATTTTTGAATTCTTGCTGTTTGAAAATAACTCTTTACATCTTATCAGACGATCATGGAATAAAGCTGGACTTCATTGAACCTTTTGGTAGGATGACCATTTTCTGTGGTATTAAATGTGAGAATCCATGAACATAGGAAGTCCCTTCATCTCCAGATTTGTTCTTTTTGTTTCTCCAGTGGTTAAAGTTTTCAGTGCAAGGTCCTTAATTTTCTGATTTAGGTTTATTTCAAGGTATTTTGTGAGTCATTATGAATTGTATCATTTCCCCGATTTCTATCTCAGTTTGTGTTTCTATGGTATGTAGAAAGACAACTTATTTGAGCATGTTACATTTTTCCATCAATTAATGTATTTATTCACTTTACATCCTGATCCCCTATTCTTTCCCAGTACCCCCTCATACAGTCACTTCTCCTAGACTCCCTCCCCTTCTCCTCTGAGACGGTGGAGGCCCCCTTGTCTATCTCCCCAATGCCCTTCAAAATCTCAATATAAGTCTTCACAAGAAACTGAAAAAGTAATAATTTCAAAATTATATATGTAACCAATATAATAAAGGAAAAGGGGGCTATCGACTTAAGGTGGGGCACATAGGAAGTATTTGGGAGGTATTTGGGAGGGACCAGAAAAAGGAAATGGAAGAGGAAATGTTATAAATATATTTCCACTAAAAACATTTTAAAAATAAAATCAAAAATTATATGGAAACACAAAAGAGCTGGGATAGCTAAAACAATTCTAAACAATAAAAACACCGCTGGATGTATAAACAAAAGAGAAAAAAGTTGGATGTGAAAAACAAAGAAACAGAGAGCCTATATACTCATGGAAACTGAACAACCTTCTACTCAGTGATCACTGGGTAATGGAAGAATTTGTTTTAAAGACATTAAAGACTTTAGTTAGTTTGGCTAAGGGATTGTCTATCTTGTTCATTTTCTCAATACACTAATCAAGCCAGAGAGAGTATACAAGAAGGAAAACTCCAAAAAAAGGAGGGTAACTACACCCAAGAAAACATAAGAAATATATAATTCTGTACCATCAAATCCAAAAGAAGAGAATCATGCACACGAGTATACTCACACACTTACACACACACACACACACACACACACACACACACACTTGACCAAGATGGCTTCACCTTATTTACATTCTCATAGAGCATTACTTCATATTAGCCCACCAACAGTTTCATGTTACATCATACAGATTCATCATTACTTTGCCTATTTGATGGTTGTCTATATTTTATTATTTTTCATTTATAGCCTCTGAATTCCAATAATTACAAGTCACTCTTTTTATGTTTGTTGAATGTTTCCTTGTCTTTTAGTTTCTTCATTTCCTTTTGTCTTTGGCCTGATATTTTCTTTGTTTACAGTTTGAGAGGTTCATACATGAAGATGGTGGATCTTTAGACATTTTATTCCCATTACTTTCTCCTATCCTCCTCTTCCTTCTGACAAAGCACTTCTTGCCAAGAAGGCCCATTAGAATATTCATGTATGTGTATACATAAATTAGGATTAGGATTGGCAGAATTAATATAGTAAAAATGACCATCTTGCCAAAAACAGTCTACAGAGTCAATGCAATCCCCATCAAAATCCCAACTCAATTCTTCATAGAGTTAAAAAGAGCAATTTGCAAATTACTTTGGAATGAAAAGACAGCCCAGGATAGTGAAACCTATTCTCAACAATCAAAGAACTTCTGGGGGAATCACCATCCCTGACCTCATGCAATACCACATGCAGTACCACATACCTCATAAAATTGTAATAAAAAGTGTATGGTATTTGTACAGAGACAGGCAGGTAGATCAGTGGAATAGGATTGAAGACCCAGGAATGAACCCAAACATGTATGGTCACTTGGTCTTTGACAAAGGAGCCAAAAATCATCTAGTGGAAAGGGGACAGTGTTTTCAACAAATGGGGCTGGTTCAACTTGTGATCAGCATGTAGAAAATTGCACGTCAATTAATTCTTACTTCCCTGTACAAAGCTCAAGTCCAAGTGGATCAAGGTCCTCCTCATAAAACCAGATAAACTCAAACTAATAGAAGAAAAAGGGGGGAAGAACCTGAACACATGGGCAGAGGGGAAATTTTCTGAAGAGTGCACCAATGGCTTGTGCTCTAAAATCAACAATAGACAAATGGAACCTCATAAAATTGTAAAGCTTCTGCAAGGCAAAGGGCACTGTCAGTACGACAAAATGTCAACCAACAGATTGGGAAAAGATCTTTACCATTCCTATGTCCAATAGAGGGCTAATAGCAAATATATACAAAGAACACAAGAAGTTATACTCCAGAGAACCAAATAATCCTACTAAAAAGTAGGGTACAAATCTAAACGAAGAATTCTCAACTGAAGAATAATAAATGGCTGAGAATAACCTAAAGAAATGTTCAACATCATTAGTCATAAGGAGAATGCAAATCAAAACAGTGCTGAGATTCTGCCTCACACTAGTCAGAATGGCTAAGATCAAAAAATCAGTTAACAGCAGATGCTGTCATGATGTGGAGAAAGAGGAACGCACCTCCATGGTTGGTGGGATTGCAAACAGGTACAAGCACTGTGGAAATCAGTCTGGTTGTTCTTAGAAAATTGGACATAGTGCTACCTGAGGACCCCGCTATACCTCTCCTGGGCATATACCCAAAAGATGCTCCAACATATAATAAGGACAAATCCTCCACTATGTTCATAGCATGCTTATTTATAATAGCCAGATACTGGAAATAACCCAGATGTCCTTCAACAGAGGAATCATTACATTAAATGTGGGACATTTACACAATGGAATACTACTCAGCTATTAAAAACAATGAATTTGTGAAGTTCTTAAGAAATGGGGGGGGAAATAGAAAATGTCATCCTATTGTACCTGAGGACCCAGCTATACCTCTTTTGGGCATATACCCAAAAGATGCCCCAATATATAACAAAGACACATGTTCCACTATGTTCATAGCAGCCTTATTTATAATAGCCAGAAGCTGGAAAGAACCCAGATGCCCTTCAACAGAGGAATGCATACAGAAAAGGTGGTACATCTACACAATGGAATATTACTCAGCTATCAAAAACAATGACTTTATGAAATTCATAGGCAAATGGAGGCAACTGGAAAATATTATCCTGTGTGAGGTAACCCAATCACAGAAAAACACACATGGTATGTACTCATTGATAAGTGGCTATTAGCCCAAATGCTTAAATTGCCCTAGATGCACAGAACACATGAAACTCAAGAGCGAATGCTTCACTCCTTCTTTAAAAGGGGAACAAGAATACCCTTGGCAGGGAATGGGGAGGCAAAGATTAAAACAGAGGCAGAAGGAACACCCATTCAGAGCCTCCCCCACATGTGGCCCATACTTATACAGCCTCCCAATTAGATAAGATGTATGAAGCAAAGAAGTGCAGGCCGACAGGAGCCGGATGTAGATCTCTCCTGAGAGACACAGCCAGAATACAGCAAATACATAGGCGAATGCCAGCAGCATACCACTGAACTAAGAACGGGACCCCGTTGAAGGAATCAGAGAAAGGACTGGAAGAGCTTGAAGGGGCTTGAGACCCCATATGAACAACAATGCCAACCAACCAGAGCTTCCAGGGACTAAGCCACTACCCAAAGACTATACAAGGACTGACCCTGGACTCTGACCTCATAGGTAGCAATGAATAGCCTAGTAAGAGCACCAGTGGAAGGGGAAGCCCTTGATCCTGCCAGGACTGAACCCCCAGTGAACGTGATTGTTGGGGTGAGGGTGGCAATGGGGGGAGGATGGGGAGGGGAACACCCATGTAGAAGGGGAGGGGGAGGGGTTAGGGGGATGTTGCCCCGGAAACCGGGAAAGGGCATAACAATCGAAATGTAAATAAGAAATACTCAAGTTAATAAAGATTAAAAAAAATCAAAACTGAAAAAAAAAAAACAAAGAAAATGTCGTCCTGAGTGAGGTAAACCAGTCACAAAAGAACACACATGATGTATACTCACTGATAAGTGTATATTAACCCAACAGCTCATAATACTCAAAGTAAAATTTATAGACCACATGAAACTTGAAAATGAAGATGACCAAAGAATGAATAAGTCAGTCCTTCTTAGAAGGGGGAACAAAATACTCAGAGAAGAATATAACGAGACAAAATGTGGAGCAGAGACTGAAGGAAAAGATATCTAGAGACTGTCTGATCTGGCTATCCATCCCACATGCAATCATCAAACCCAGACTTTATTGTCCATGCAAAGAAGTGCATGCTGATGAAAGCCTGATATAGCAGTATCCTGAGAGACTCGAAGAGAGCCTGAAAATACAGAGGCTGAGGCTCATAGGCAACCATTGGACTGAGAAGAGGGTCTCCAATGGAGGACTCAGAGAAAGGACTTATGGAGGTAAATGGGTTTGCAACACAATAGGAAGAACAATATGAACCAACCAAACACCCCAGAATTCACAAGGACTAAAACACCAACCAAAGAGTATACGAAGAGAGACCCATGGTTCCAATCACATGTATAGTAGTGGATGGCCTTGTAGGGTATCACTACAAAAAGTTCTTGGTTCCATGAAGGCTTGATGTCCCAGTGTAGGGAAAAGCAAGGGTTGGGAGGTAGGAGGTAGAGGATGTGTTGGTGAGGGAGCACCTTCCTAGAAACAGTGGGCATGTTTCTAGGGGGAGTGAGCATGGGATAGGAGGTTTCTATAGGGAAACCAGGAAAAGAAATAACATTTGAAATGCAAATAAAGAACATAATCAATTAAAAATAAGGAAAAAATAAGAAAACCAGCAGGACACCATGGCTTCTTCATCACCTCTTCCCTCCAGGTTCCTGTTCTGTTTGACTTCCTCTCCTGTTGTCTTACAGTGATAAACAGCATGATGGAGAAGTGTAGAACACATAAACCCTTTCCTTCCCAACTTACTTCTTCGTCTTTGTGTTACATCACAGTAGTAGAAACCTGAAACAGGACAGAAATTGGTACCTGGAGTAATAGACCTAATGATGTTGCTTACGGGAGGATTGTGGAAAGGCTTTGGAACTTTCTAATATAAAAGCCATAGAGTGTTCTATTCTTGGTGAGCCGTTCTTTAAAGGCCTGGAAAAAAAAAGAATGTTAAAGGCTTTGGAAGTTTCAAAGGCAAATTTATAGACTTTATCAGGCTATTTGTTATTTTGACTTAAGATTCTGTGGTTCTCTTTGGCTGGGTCTGAAGAATCAACTGTAATTAAGAATATACTAGAACTGCTAATGTTAAACCTTTGCTCTTCTGGGATTCTGAATGCTGCTTGTCTCAAGCTGAGAAATTAGTGATTAGGAAGGGGCCAGTATCACTGAGGTGAAATCTTCTGAAAAGTGTTTTTAGAGAGTCAGCACACAGAAGCTGTGTTCCAGACATGACCAAGGTTTTACCCTGTTCTGGTAGATGAACTTGGCAGTTTAAGAGTCATCTAGGTGGTACTGGTTTTGAAAGCATTGTGGAGAGCAACTGAGGCTTGTTCCTGGGAGAGGGCAGGGGAGGACATTGGTGAAGATGCAGCCTCAGTAGCAGTTGACAGCCTAGGACCTGGGCGTCATGCAGAAAACTGAAGCTTTGATGCCATGAAGTGAGCCTAGTTGAGTACACCATGAAGCCCAGTTGCAGCTGAAGACACTAGCCCTTTGCAGATGTCAGTACCATGGGGCAACCTCCAAGAACAGCAGCAGTAGTGGAGTGGAGCCTGCCAGAGCTTAGAAAACAAACTGTGTGTCCTGCCGAAAGCAGAGCCAGAGCAGTGACGTAAACCCTTTAGAGTAACCCACAAGTTCATGAATGAATCCCAGACATCGAACACTGAGTTATCTTATGACTGGAGTTTGATATGGTTTTGTTCACACTGTGACTGTGCCCTGGTTCTTCCCTCTTGAAATGAGAAGTTTTTCATTTTACTTTGATTATTACAGGTGCCGACAGAGGAAGAACTTTGCATTTTTAAATGAGATTGTTGGGTTGTTTTTTTAAATGGGGAGATTGGATATTTTAAAGATATTGGAGTTTTAATGTGTTTGAATTTTAAGAATGGGGGGTTAAATTTTATATTTTATGTTGTGATGTGATTATTAACATGCTACCCGGGGAATAAATGAAAAAGGAAAAGTTCCGGGAAGCAATGTGTTTCTGTGTCAGGTGAACAAGATGTCTGAGAATATTTATGTCAATGAAACAAGCAGAAGTCATCAGAGAGGAGGGAGTCTCAATTGAGAATAATATCCCCTATGATCAGGCTGTAGTCAAGCCTTTAGGGAACTTTTTAATAAGGATTGATGTGAGAAGGTTGAGCCCATTGTGGGAGAGGGCACCACTGACTTCATTCCGAGGTGTTGCTGCTGGAAAGGCTGTTTGTTGCCACTCTTCTTTAGAAGCTTGTATGGTAATTTCTGGTATCATGAAAGCTATTCTTCCGGAATAGTCAATTGAGGTCAGTTAAAACTAAAGGGAATCTGGAGCCAGTTTTTGAAAACTGCATGGTGTCTTCAGCAACGGAGACTTATTGTCTCTATCTGGGAATTAACCTAGGTCAACAATAGTACGATATATTTTGGTGAGTCTCTTAGGCAGGCTTAAGTAAGAACTCAAAGAGGGCTTCCCATATCTGATATTAGGGAATTTGTTAGGTTATCTTTGACTCTTTGAGGAAGTACCATCAGCTCCAATGAGAGCAGTACATTAAAACGATGTGTGTATAATTATAAGTACATGTGCTATAGGGATTTATAGGTAGTTAACGGTATGATTTCGTCTTCTTTTAGACATCTATATTATTTTACCTCCTTTTCTCTTCCTGTATTTGCCTCACTTTCCTAACAAGCCTGCATTTGACCAGATCACTTGTATTCTTCTCTTTCCCTTTACCCGCATCCCTTCTTTATTTACCTCCCTCCCTCTTCATGTGAAGCCCCGTCCTATTTTCTCCATCATATTACACTATCCTACCATCATCTTTTCCTTTTTTCCACTTTCTCCTGCATTTGCCTACCTCCCATTCCCTAAGGAATCCCCCTTTCCCACTTCTGTGATCATATTATTTACACTTTGCTCTTCTTCTCTTGCTCCCCAACACCTTTATCCTGGCTATGGTTCCATTTGATTCTCCTGGTTCCTATAGTTACTACAGGCTATGTACTTTCATCTGACTATTTGAGGACAGAACCTCTCCAATCAGAGATTATGGGCCATCTGCAGGACAATTTATAAAGTCACAATTTTAACAGAACCCAGCGACAATATGGTGAATATACCACTATTTCTTTTTTGCTTCATTGTATAAGAACTCTGCTTTTAGGGCTAAATTGCAGTTTGAAATGAGAAATTTTAAACTCTCCTTAAATTCAACAATGATGATTTATTGGAACTAGAACACAGGGAGCTAAAATGGGAATTCTCCTGTCTTGCAACAAAATGTCAACTCTCAAAATTGCTATCAATTTCATCCTCATCAGGCTGTAAGGATTTCTTAATTTTCTTTAACATTTTTACCCACATCAATGTAAGCATCCTATGGTTAGGTTGCTATGCTCATAATCTGTTT
Source organism: Rattus norvegicus (assembly GCF_021556685.1). Classification (NCBI taxonomy): domain Eukaryota; kingdom Metazoa; phylum Chordata; class Mammalia; order Rodentia; family Muridae; genus Rattus; species Rattus norvegicus. The sequence goes on from NC_141554.1 coordinate 34,252,077, forward strand.
GATAAAGGACAGCTATCCTCAAATTAGTCTGTAACCAACACTAAGATTTTGACTCTTGGTTGCTTCATCTTCTGGTACTCAGAAAAATTCATACATGTCTGTTTTAATATATATAAAGTCCCCTTTTTCCCTGAACTCTTCAATTATCTTTGGGGCTTGAGAGCATTCACACTGGACCTGCTGGCCTGTGTTCTTTGTGTAACTTGTTGGCATCACATGAACATGTTGATGGGTGGTAGTTTAACTTTTCAATGTCCATTCAGCTTTCAAGCAGAAGTGTTCTTCCTTGCTCTGTTTCTGTGGTGCTGCTTGTGAAGAGAAGGAAGGAGAGGAACTTCTAGGCTATTACAGCTTGACAGAAGGACAAAATATCATAAGTGAGATAACAGTTTGACTTATACAGACAGGTTTTGTAAGCTCCAGTACATACCATAGAGTCTGCTGGGAAGTACTAGGGTCATCTGGAAACCCTTTACTGGGAATGTTGCAAGGCAAAAATGCACATTTTGTACAACACATACAGAAGAAAAACGAAACGTAGCATATGTTTGCACATGGCCACTGTCATCTCAATCTGTGACTCCCTGACTCCAGTGGACCTCTGTTTCTGTTTACTGACAATTTTACTGAAGGCTGATGTTTCAGAAACTTTGAAGGTTTCAGTGCACTTGGGTGGCTGGACTGTAATACCTGTGCCAAAGACTGAATCCACTCCAATGAGACGAATGGGCTGTGGCTTCCTAATGGTTGGTTTGTTCTTGGCTACTGTTCCTTTCTGTGACTCAGGTGTATGGTCAGGTAATTCTGAGCTCTTTGCTGTATTCATGATGGGGCTCTCTGAGATTACAGCAACTTCGTAAAAGCACTGTTGTACTTCAAGATCAGAGGGGCTCTGTGGGAAGTCAGGTGAGACCCTTAAAGGATGATTGGAAGAAAAGGTAGGTGTTGTGTGGAACATCCCTTGCAAATTCTCATCCAGGGGCTTTCCCAGGGAAGAGAGCTGGTTTTCTGCCATTGAGTGTCTGACTATACTCCGCCACACAACAGAGACTCCAGAGTAGCAGACAGAGTCTTTTCTCTGTCTGGCTCTTAGCAACAGCCTTTGTGACCTAAGCCACCAGAACATAACCCTCAGCAGGGCTGGTGTCTCTTTGAGGTGTCAGGGACGGCCTACCGCCCAATCCTCAGAATCCAGATATGGAACCACTGAGGCCAAGTCAACTTTTGGTCCCATAATCAGAGTATGAATGAATGATGATAGATTAGAATTATTTTCTGTTATGCAATCAAACTGAATAGGAAGTAAAGTTCTATACCAATCACCCTATTAAAAAATCATTAACACACCTTAAAAGTATATAAAATAAAGTAGGAAAATGGAAGTAATGAGCAGATCTAAAAAGACATTTTTCACCCTGTCTTGTACTTGACCGTTCTTCTTTGTGGTTCTTTTCTCATTGGACACTTCCACTCAGAAAAACTCCACCCATGCTATTAGACTATATTCTAGGTATCTTGTTCTATATTTGGGTTTGGGTGTTTTGTTGGTTTTGTTTGTTTCTTCAAAATGGAGCCCGTGTGCTTTGTTTATAAACCACTAGTAGAGGGGATGCCTAGCTTGTGTGAGGTTCTGAGTTCTAGCTGCAATGCTCAGAAAAAAAATCCAAGGTTGATGCCTTGCTTTGTGTGGTAGTGTATATAGGCATGACCCACATAGACCCATGTGATTGAATGCTTGACCCAAAGGGAGTGGGACTATTAGGAGGTATGGCCTTATTGAAGGAAGTGTGGCACTGTGTGTGTGGCCTTTGAAGTCCCTTATGCTCAAGGTATATACAGTCTCTTTCTGCATTTCTCCAATAAAATGACATAGTCTAAGTGACTAGATACCTAAACAGGAGTCAGCATTTTGCTGCATAAAGGAAATGCACCTCAGTGACAAAAATACAGACACTATCTCAGAGTAAAAGGCTGGACAACCTTTTTTTAAGCAAATGGTTCCAAGAAACAAGCTGGAGTAGGCATCCTAATATTGAATAATATAGACTTTCAAGCAAACATAATGAAGAAAGATAAAGAACACTTCATATGCGTCAAAGGAAAAATCTACCAAGATGAACTCTCAGTTCTGAACACCTATTCTCCAAACGCAAGGGCACCCTCATTCATAAAAGTAACTTTAAGTTCAAGGCAAACATTTCATCTCTTACAAAAATACTGGGTGACTTCAACACCCCACTCTCATCAATGGACAGATCATTGAAACAGAAATTAAACAGAGACTCAGTGAAACTAACCAAAGTTAAGGACCAAATGGATTTAACAAATATCAATAGAACGATTTATCCTAAAACAAAAAAAATATATATACCTTCCTTTCAGCACCTAATGGTACCATCTTCAAAATTCACCATATAATTGGTCACAAAACAGTTGAAACATATACAAGAAAATTGAAACAATCCCATCGATCCTATCAGGACACCATGAACAATGACTGTTCTTCAAAAACAACACCAAAAACAAACCAGAAAGCCCAAATACACATGGAAGCTGAACAACATTCTACTCAATGATAGCTTGGTCGAGGAAGAAATAAAGACATTAAAGAATTTTAGAATTCAATGAAAATGAAGGCACAACACACCGAAACTTATGGGACATAATGAACGCAGTGCTAAGAGGAATACTCACACCTCTAAGTGCCTCAAAAAGAAACTGGAAAGAGAATTCACTAGCACCTTGACAACAATACTTAAAGCTCTAGAACAGAAAGAAGCAAATACAACCAAGAGGACTAGACGGCAGGAAATAAACAAACTCAGGGCTGAAATCAACTGAGTAGAAACAAAAAGAACTATACCATGAATCAACAAAACCAGGATCTCTTCCTTTGAGAATAACAACAAGATAGATTAAACCCCTAGCCAGACTAACCAGAGGGAACAGAAACAATCCAAGAATCCAAGTTAACAAAATCCAAAATGAAATGGGAGACATAACAACAGACACTGATATATATATATATATATATATATATATATATATATATATATATATATATATATATATATCAGATCCTACATTAAAAGACTATAATCAACAAAACTGGAATATCTGGAGGAAACAGACAATTTCGTAGACAGATAAGAGTTACCAAAGTTAAAGCAGGATTAGATAAACCATCTAAATTGTTCCATATACTCAAAGAAAATAGAAACAGTCAATATAAGTCCCACAACCAAAAAAAGCCCTAGATCAGGTGGGTTTAGTGTAGAATTCTATCACACATTCAAAGAAGACCTAATACAAATACTCTTCAAATTATTCCCCAAAATATAAACAGAAGAAATTCTACCCAATTCTTTCTATGAAGCCACAATTATGCATATACCTAAACCACACAAAGTACCAACAAAGAAAGAGAACTTCAGAACAATTTTCCTCATGTATACAGAAGCAAAAGTACTCAATAAAATTCTAGCAAACTGAATCAAAGAACACATCAATATAATCAACCATCATGACCAAGTAGGTTTCATCCCAGGGATATAGGGATGGTTCAATATAAGGGAATCTATCAACATAATTCACTATATAAACAAACTCAAAGAAAAACCAGGTGATCATCTCACTAGATGCTGAGAGAGCATTTGACAAAATTCAACACACTTTCATGGTAAGTCTTGGTAAGGTTAAGAGTTAAAGGCCCATACCTAAATATGGTGAAAGCAATATACAACAAACCAGTAGTAAACATCAAGATAAATAGAGAAACTTGAAGCAATCCTACTAAAACAAGGGACAAGGTTGAGCACTCCCTCCCACCTATTCAATATAGTATTGCAGTCATAGCCAGAGAAATTAGAAAACAAAAGGAGGTCAAAGGAATACAAAGTGGAGAGGAAGGAGTAAAAATATCACCATTCGCAGATGATATGATAGTATACATAAGTGACCCAAAAAACTCCTCCAGAACTCCTAATATTGGTAATAAAAAAATTCAGCAAACTGGCTGGATATAAAATTAACTCACATCAGTAGCCTTCCTCTACTCAAAGGATAAGCAGGCTGAGGAAAAAATTAGGGAAATGACACCCTTCGCAATAATCACAAATAACATAAAATACCTTGGTGTGACTCTAACCATGCAAGTAAAATATCTGTATGAGAAGAACTTCAATTCTTTGAAGGATGAAATTGAAGAAGATCTCAGAAGATGGAAAGATCTCCCATGCTCATGGATTGGCAGGATTAATATAGTAAACATGATAATTTTGCCAAAAGCAATATACAGATTCAATGCAATCCCCATCAAAATTCCAATTCAATGCTTCACAGAGTTAGAAAGAGCAATTTGCAAATTCATTTGGAATAACATAAAACTTAGGATAGTGAAAACTATCCTCAACAATAAAAGAACTGGGGCATCACTATCCCAGAACCCAATCAGTATTCTAGAGCAATAGTGATAAAATAAAACTATATGGTATTGGTACAGAGACAGGCAGAAGAGTGGAATAAAATTGAAGACCCAGAAATGAACCCACACACCTATGGTCATTTGATTTTTGACAAAAGAGCCAAAACCATCCAATGGAAGAAAGATAGACTTTTCAGCAAATGGTGCTGGTTCAACTGGAGGTCAGCATGTAGAAGAATGCAGATCGATCCATTCTTTTTTTTTTTCTCCATCTTTATTAAATTGGGTATTTATTTGCATTTCAATTGTTATTACCTTTCCCAGTTTCCAGGCAAACATCCCATGGGTGTTCCCCTCCCCATCCTCCTCCCATTGACGCCCTCCCCCCAACAATTCCGTTTACTGGGGCTTCAGTCTTGGCAGGAATAAAGTCTTCCCCTTCCACTGGTGCCCTTACTTGGCTATATGCCCAAGAAAGGTATAGCTGTGTCCTCAGGTATTGCAGTGTCCAATTTTCTGAGGAACCTCCAGACAGATTTCCAGAATGGTTGTACCAGTCTGCAATCCCACCAATAATGGAAGAGTGTTCCTCTTTCTCCACATCCTCGCCACCATCTGCTGTCACCAGATTTTTTGATTTTTGCAATTCTGACTGGTGTGAGGTGGAATCTCAGGGTTGTTTTGATTTGCATTTCCCTTATGACTAAAGATGTTAAACATTTCTTTAGGTGCTTCTGAGCCATTCGGCAATCCTCAGCTGAGAATTCTTTGCTTAGCTCTGAACCCCATTTTTTAATAGGGTTATTTGACTCCCTGCTGTCTAACTTTGTGAGTTCTTTGTATATTTTGGATATGAGACCTCTATCAGTTGTAGGATTGGTAAAGATCTTTTCCCAATCTGTTGGTTCCCATTTTGTCCTAACAGTGTCCTTTGCCTTAAAGAAGCTTTGTAGTTTTATGAGATCCCATTTGTCAATTCTTGATCTTAAAGCATAAGCCATTGGTGTTTTGTTCAGGAAATTTTCTCCAGTGCCCATGTGTTCGAGACTCTTCCTCACTTTTTCATCTATTAGTTTGAGTGTATCTGGTTTGATGTGGAGGTCCTTGATCCACTTGGACTTAAGCTTTGTACAGGGTGATAAGAATGGATCGATCTGCATTCTTCTACATGTTGACCACCAGTTGAACCAGCACCATTTGCTGAAAAGGCTATCTTTTTTCCATTGGATGGTTTTAGTTCCTTTGTCAAAAATCAAGTGACCATAGGTGTGTGTGTTCATTTCTGGGTCTTCAATTCTATTCCACTGGTCTATCTGCCTGTCTCTGTATCAATACTGTGCAGTTTTTGTCACTATTGCTCTGTAATACTGCTTGAGTTCAGGGATAGTGATACCCGTGAAGTCCTTTTATTGTTGAGGATAGTTTTAGCTATCCTGGTTTTTTTGTTATTCCAGATGAATTTGCAAATTGTTCTGTCTAACTCTGTGAAGAATTGGATTGGTATTTTGATGGGGATTGCCTTGAATCTGTATATTGCTTTTGGCAAAATGATCATGTTTACTATATTAATCCTGCCAATCCATGAGCATGTGTTGGGAGCGATGCCCTTGAAACCCTCCATTGCTGATGTTATTATTATGGTTAGAATTAAGTATGACTGGTTTCATAGAAAATTCCCAACCAGCTGCAGAAAACTAAGACAAATCTGCTGGTCAAGATGAATAATCATATGATAAAGTTGTGACATTGCTGAGAAATACATCTGAAGTCAAGATACCCAATGTGATGACCTGTATGTAACCTTTCTGAAAAACCAACATTCTGCTGACTAATAATATGACAAACCTGTAACCTTTCTAACATCCTGTTAATGTCAGTCAATTGCCTGACCACACGAATATTGTGTCCTTGGCCTGCATAAATATTTCTTACTCCCCCCCCCCCGTTACCCCTGTTATGGTATAAATTCAGCCTTGGGAAAAAATAAAATTGTTGCCTTGATCAGACTCTTGTCTTGACATCCTTCTACACGTCTCTTATTCCCCATTCTCTTCCAGGTACTCAGCACCCCTTGTTGACAAATGGTGCCCAGCAAGTAGCTGTTTGTAGGTCTCCTAGAGGAGAACGTCATCCCCCGTAGATAGACAGGCCTGTCTTCCTTGTTTGTTGGAACCTTTGCTCCCCTTCGGAGCCTTTGCTTCCCCGCTTCTGCCAACCATGGACTGCCCGACCTTGGTTCAGAGGCTTGGTGTGTGTTTCTCCCCAGACAATGCAGATCTCAGTGGTGAGTGATGGAATAAGCATTCCACAGTCACCTTTTGTGACAGGACTCAGGGAGTCACTCAGGACGTGAAGAATAGGGTTAAGAAAAAAGATGTAAAGAAATTCTTAGATTTTGTAGGAAATATTTGTCCATAGTTCCCCCAGGAGGGAACAATTGATACAAAAGATAGTGCATAGTTAGTGATTATTTTATGGGCCAGCTAATTTTGGTGCTGAAGTCTGCCCTCTGTAATGTGTAAAAGTTGTGTGCTTTTGGGTTTGAGGTTGCCTCTCCCTGCATGGAAGAGCAACCCCACGTACATGGATTAAAAACCTTACATCCTCATGCTATTTCAGCGGTCACTTTGTCAATCTGTGCTCTGTGGGTGGCACTCCTGAGGTAAGGCCACTCTGGGGTCTTACAACAATTTGGTGCATCGGCCCAGAACTGCACTCCCCCCCAGACCACAATTGGCAGGGAGATCGGAGGCAAGCTCGAGGAAATGTGTGTTTTGCGTTCTGTGTTACTTTCTGTTTTGTCTCTGTGTCATGTCTCATCTTTGTTTCATTTTGTCTTCTGTTGTCTGCTGTCTGAAGGGTTCCAATTCCTTCAGAGGGGGGTTTGATTCTCCCTCTGGAGAGGGGTTAGAGTCCCCTCTGTGGTTGCTATGGGTCCTGTGAGGGGCTTAAGGCTGTGACAGGTGGACGTGCTAGTTGTCACAGACCACAGGCCCTAAAGGATGCACTAGGAGGAGAAAGTAATCTAGAGGACACTCTGGTATCCCATTGGGAGTTGGGATCAGATGGTCCGCCTCATCCTGGAAGCAGCTAAGGTTAAGCTGCAGTTTGGGCCAGGTACTGAAGGTATCAGGCATCTGTGGAAATTGGTTATAGGACGCCTTGTCTTGGTCTTGTTTGTCTAGTTTGTTTTCTGTGGTATTGTCAAGTGCCTTTTTGGCTTTTGTTTCATTTTTGGACTTGGACTGAAGACTGTGTTTGAAATTGTGGAACTGTTTGTTTTGTTTGTCAAGGAGTTTTACTTGGTCCTCTTCGTGCTTAACTCAGAAATAATTTGCTTGAGAGAAATTGTTTTCTGCCAGGGAGTTTTTCCTTTCTCTCTTGAGCCTCCTCCCCAAGGAGAGATGCCCCTCCCTTTGCTCTCCTTGTCCAGTCTAGCTGCTGTTAACAGTTCATCACACATGTGTATGAAGGACTCCAGGTTATCGAGTGATCCTCTCTAAAGCAGGCATAAACAAGAACCTGAAAGCTTTGCCTTGGATCCTGAAGAAAGGATCTCCCTGCTGCTTAGACATTCACAGCTTCTAAGGAAGGGACAGCACAGAGTGAGGAAGTGTGGGGCTAAGGGTGGCAGGTGAGCAGGCCTGCTAGCAAGCAAGCTGCAGGCTGCGCACAGGCAGCAGAGCAGCTCAGGCCAAATCGGCATAAGAGGAGTTTCAAGGTGATGAGGCCGGCCAGGGCTGATGCTTTAACAGCAAAAAGATAGTGGCGAGTTAGTGATTATTTTAAAGACTATTATGAGACTTTTGGCCCTGAAAAAAATTCCACTTGCTGCCTTCAGTGGCCAGACCTTCAACACTTGCTCACAGAAGGAGAGCGTTCATTAAGAGAAGTTCTCTAAGGGAACCTATTCCAAGAGAGGAGTCGGTCTCCATCATTAAGTAACATTCCCCATTAGTCGTCATTGACCTAGAGAGTGCCTCTGGTCCTATCCCTGCAGCAGTCAGTTCCTGCCCCTGTGGTCAAAATGCCCCAGATTTGGGGGCAGGGAAGCCCCTAAAGTAGTTTCAGAAAGTCTGCAGCAGACTGTGAGGAACTTTGTTTTGCCAGACAGAACAGGCTTTACTCTAGGATGATAAGAGGAGAAAGTCTTGGCACCGACTCTTTGGCTTACTCCAACTGGAGTCTGTGGCCAAGGTCGGAATCAATGTTTTCTTTTCCATGGCCCTCTAACCCAGTGAGACAGCTTGGTGAAGGGCTACTACTACAGTCCTGGGAGAGCTATAGTTCTATTGAAGGTTAGTACTCCACTGTTAGCAACCTCATTATTGGTTATAAGAGGCAGGAATCCCCGCTCAACTGTGGACCCCTGCCTCAGGAATGGCAATAGAAAGAGTCCTTATGGCCAGTTATCTCTGACTATACCTTACTCTCTGATACCCGAGGCTTCAATTGGATCACACCCCCTGGGCAAGCCCCTCTTCAATATTCAGATTCTATTTTCTCCTGGTCTTTTGGCTCAAGGTCGCCAGGCATATCTGACAGCCTGAAAGAAACTTCTCCCCTGAAGCAGATGAGTCATTCTTTTGTCAGCTGCTTGGCATCTAGCACCCAGGTCCTAACCATCTCTCCTCCCTTTTGTTATTAGTTCTTACTGGAAGCCTAGTGTCTTTTAGAGGCTGGGTCTCTTGAGAGGCAGAGCCACAAAACTGACACTGAAGGGAGGTACTCCTTAAAGGAAACTCTAAGTCCAGAGAGACAGCTGGTAACAGACTCCAGCTGCCCCTCTGCTCAACCTTCTGTTTCGCAAGCACAAAGCTTGCACTCGTTTTAGCACTGGCCTTTTCATCCCATGAAAGCTTCCTTGTTTAGCTGTGTGACTGAATGCTATTTGTCACCTGATCTGGTTTTTCCACCAGCTCTCAATGGGCCACCCCCTAGCCTTCTTGCCTGGCCCCTTTCCCCTCTTCTTAAGAATTTTATCCCGTAATACACTGTGTTGTTTGACTTATAATACCTCCCATCCTGCTAATTTGCATGTCCCAGATTCCCCGCTGTGAAGGTTCTAATTCTAAAACAAGGGGATGGTGCGTCCCCCTAAATATTATATTTACTTCCGTGGGTTGAAACCAGGATTGCACACGTGGATATACTTGGGGTCTTAGAATGTTTCAATCAGGTGCCAATACAGGATTTATATTTACCATAAAATTGTTAAAAAGAGCCTGTACATTCCTACTCCCTGGCTTCTGGGTACTCACCCTAAGAAGGAGCCCATGGAGGCACTGAACACAGCACAGGGCACACACAACTTCATGTACAGCCTGCATTCCACCAAGAGGAGCTTATTGCTCAAAGAACTGTACCACTCCCAGTTCATTGCCATCACACAAGAAGAATTGGAAGCTCTACCACCCACTCCAGGACAGCTGAGATATGTATTCTTCCACAATGCGATACTTTTTGTAGGGTTTGGCTTTTTGTATAATGCGATTATGATTGTTGCAGGAACCCAAATTGAATTGTCTATTGGAATTATTTTGGGAATTTCAACAATGTCAGTCAGCATGTTATTTTTCCTTCTATGTATCAACATATTATTTAACTTGCAGTCATTGATACTGTGCTATACTGTCTTGGGGTTTGCTTATTTCTTATATAACATGCACGGGATATCTATGTATGTCTTTATTTTTTTTCCTGATGGTTATAATTCAATGCTGAGTTTTTCTCCGAATTATTTAAGATGTTTAATATCAGTTAAAATTGTAATTCTCTGCCTGGTGGCTTCCCTTCTGTGATATTTCATGGTAAACATTTATAATAATATAAATTCATTCAATTTTTAAACTTCCACATCTATCCAAAATGGAGCAGTGCATTAAGTATATCTGACTATTTTAATTTTGACCTGCACTATCTTTAAGAGTAAGAGGTAAAGCAGAAAGAACAATAATTGTCTGGCACCTCTTTTACATAAACCATACATGCTAACAAGTGCGTTATTTTCTGATTGGCTTTTTACCTTTAATTTCCCAACTTTGAGCAATCACAGTGAATTCTGCTTTGTAAGAGAAAGGCAGTATTTGGATACTTCCTATGTGTTAGAATACGGTTAAAGAGAACATGAAAAAGGTCAAAAAACAATTAAAAAAGAGAAAACGAGAAAGAGAAAATGCTGAGAACTGGTATGAAAATTGGTTCTCCACATCCCCTTGGTTGTCCACCCTGCTTCCCTCTCTGTTGGATCCCTTAGTAGGCCTTCTCTGGCTTATATCTTTTGGCCTTGGACATTTAATCATTTAACCAGCTTTATTAAACAACAGTTAGATAATAAGGCAGCAAAACCTATTCAGGTATATTATCATAGGCTAGCTATGGAGGATGGTTTGATGATGGCCAAGCTCACCTACAAATCTCCTCCCAGCCCAGGCAAGGACATTGTTGTCCTTAAGTCAAATGAGGCCAACATTCTTTTCTGCCTGTTGTCCTGATGTCTTTGCTGAAAGGTCAACAAATTGTCACCCCTGTGTGCTGAGCTGGACATTCAATGATGGGTAAGAGAGTGATATAGTCACAAATAAAGGTCTTAAGACAGGAGGGCTGCCATTAACTGCTGCCTTATCCCGTGACAGACCTGGCCACAAGATTCTCTTGGCCATGTGGCAAATATCACTCCAACCTAAGACAGATGCAGTTCCCGAGGGGCTCATTCCAGGACAGCACGGCCATTTGGCCACATAATCATTTGACTATAAGGAAGGGGAAGATGTTGGGAGCGATGCCTTGAAACCCTCCACTGTTGATGTTATTATTATGGTTAGAATTAAGTATAACTGGTTTCATGGAAAATCCCTAGCCAACTGCAGAAGACTAATACAAGTCTGGTGGTCAAGATGTATAATCATATGATAAAGTTGTGACCTTGCTGAGAAATACATCTGATGTCAAGATACCCAATGTGATGACCTGTAAACTTTCTGAAAAATCAACATTCTGCTGACTAATAATATGACAAACTTGTAAAATTTCTAACATCCTGTTAATGTCAGTCAATTGCCTGACTACATGAATATTGAGTCCTTGGCCTGCGTAAATGTTTCTTACTTCCCCCTCCATCTATTACCCCTGTTATGCTATAAATTCAGCCTTGGGAAAAAATAAAATTGTCGCCTTGATCAGACTCTTGTCTTGGCATCCTTCTACGCGTCTCATGTCCCCCATTCTCTTCCAGATACTCAGCACCCCTCATTAACAAGCATGGGAGATCTTCCCATTTTCTGAGATCTTCAATTTCTTTCTTCAGAGGCTTGAAGTTCTTGTCATACAGATCTTTCACTTGCTTGGTTAAAGTCACACCAAGAGGAGCAAACTTGAGCCTCAGGACCACAGGTGAGACCAACTTTTCTGCTCCAAACGGCCTGACTGGTGGTCTCATGACACACAAAGGCAAAATTCCTCTAGGATCAGACACTTCCGGTTTCTAGCTGGATTCCAAACTTCGAGGAGCCCTACCCGCAGCTCACTGCTCCCGAACCCCGTAGGAGAGAGAGCTCACCGCCCGGACAGGTGGGCATTCCTGAGACTGCAGAGTGGGAAAGACCACGAACACTGCCCAACCCTGCCCACATTCCCTGGCACAAGAGGAAACTGTATACGGCCTCTGGGAAACGGTAGATAGGTGCACTACAGCTGCAGACCCCCCACGCCCGAGACAACACCAGAACCTAAAGGGACTGGATTAACAGCTCTCTGCACCCAAATCCCATTCGAGGGAGAACTAAACTTTTAGAGAGGCAGACAAGCCTGGGAAGACAGAAGAGACTACACTCTGCCCACATTTCTGACTCACAGGAACACACAGGAACTCTTCAGGCCTACAGGAAGAGCTGAAGACCAGTAGACAGGAAAAACTACACACCTGAAAGCAGAACACTCTGTTCCCATAACTGGTTGAAAGTAAACAGGAAAACAGGTCTACAACACTCCTGTCACACAGGCTTATAGAACAGTCTAGCCACTATCAGAAATAGCAGAACGAAGTAACACCAGAGATAATCTGATGGCGAGAGGCAAGCTCAGGAACCCAAGCAAAAGAAACCAAGACTACATGGCATCGTTGGAGCCCAATTCTCCCACCAAAGCAAACATGGAATATCCAAATACACGAGAAAAGCAAGATCTAGATTTAAAATCATATTTGATCATGATGCTGGAGGACTTCAAGAAAGACATGAAGAACTCCCTTAGAGAAACACAGGAAAACATAAATAAACAAGCAGAAGCATATAGAGAGGAATCACAAAAATCAATGAAAGAATTCCAGGAAAACACAATCAAACACGTGAAGGAATTAAAAATGGAAATAGAAGCAATCAAGAAAGAACAAAGGGAAACAACCCTGGATATAGAAAACCAAAGGAAGAGACAAGGAGCTGTAGATACAAGCATCACCAAGAGAATACAAGAGATGGAAGAGAGAATCTCAGGAGCAGAAGATTCCATAGAAATCATTGACAAAACTATCAAAGATAATGTAAAATGGAAAAAGCTACTGGTCCAAAACTTACAGGAAATCCAGGACTCAATGAGAATATCAAACATAAGGATAATAGGTATAGAAGAGAGTGAAGACCTCCAGCTCAAAGGACCAGTAAATATCTTCAACAAAATCATGGAAGAAAACTTCCCTAACCTGAAGAAAGAGGTGCCCATAAGGATACAAGAAGCATACAGAACTCCAAATAGATTGGACCAGAAAAGAAACTCCTCCCGTCATATAATAGTCAAAACACCAAATGCACAAAATAAAGAAAGAATATTAAAAGCAGTAAGGGAAAAAGGTCAAGTAACATATAAAAGCAGACCTATCAGAATCACACCAGACTTCTCGCCAGAGACTATGAAAGCCAGAAGATCCTGGACAGATGTCATACAGACCCTGAGAGAACACATATGCCAGCCCAGGTTACAGTATCCTACAAAACTCTCAATTAACATAGATGGAGAAACCAAGATATTCCATGACAAAACCAAATTTACACAATATCTTTCTACAAATCCAGCGCTACAAAGGATAATAAATGGTAAAGCCCAACATAAGGAGGCAAGCTACAGCCTAGAAAAAGCAAGAAACTAAACATCTTGGCAACAAAAGAAGGAGAAGAAAAGCACACAAACATAGCCCCATATCCAAATATGAATATAACAGGAAGCAATAAACACTATTCCTTAATATCTCTCAACATTAATGGTCTCAACTCCCCAGTAAAAAGACATAGATTAACAAACTGGATACGCAATGAGGACCCTGCATTCTGCTGCCTACAGGAAACACACCTCAGAGACAAAGACAGACACTACTTCAGAGTGAAAGGCTGGAAAACAACTTTCCAAGCAAATGGTCAGAAGAAGCAAGCTGGAGTAGCCATTCTAATATCAAATAAAATCAATTTTCAACTAAAAGTCATCAAAAAAGATAAGGAAGGACACTTCATATTCATCAAAAGAAAAATCCACCAAGATGAACTCTAAATCCTAAATATCTATGCTCCAAATAGAAGGGCACCTACATACGTAAAAGACACCTTACTAAAGCTCAAAGCACACATTGCTCCTCACACAATAATAGTAGGAGATTTCAACACGCCACTCTCATCAATGGACAGGTCATGGAAACAGAAATTAAACAGAGACGTAGACAGACTAAGAGAAGTCATGAATCAAAAGGATTTAACAGATATTTATAGAACATTCTACACTAAAGAAAAAGGATATACATTCTTCTCAGCACCTCATGGTACTTTCTCCAAAATTGACCATATAATTGGTCAAAAAAACAGGCCTCAACAGATATAGAAAGATAGAAATAATCCCATGCGTCCTATCATACCACCTTGGCCTAAAGCTGGTCTTCAATAACAATAAGGGAAGAACGCCCACATATACGTGGAAGCTGAACAATGCTCTACTCAATGATAACCTGGACAAGGAAGAAATAAAGAAAGAAATTAAAGACTTTTTAGAATTTAATGAAAATGAAGGTACAACATACCCAAACTTATGGGACACAATGAAAGCTGTGCTAAGAGGAAAACTCATAGCGCTGAGTGTCTGCAGAAAGAAACAGGAAAGAGCATATGTCAGCAGCTTGACAGCACACCTAAAAGCTCTAGAACAAAAAGAAGCAAATACACCCAGGAGGAGTAGAAGGCAGGAAATAATCAAACTCAGAGCTGAAATCAACCACTTAGAAACAAAAAGGACCATATAAGGAATCAACAGAACCAAAAGTTGGTTCTTTGAGAAAATCAACAACCCTTAGCCAGACTAACGCAAGGACACAGAGAGTGTGTCCAAGTTAACAAAATCAGAAATGAAAAGGGAGACATAACTACAGATTCAGAGGAAATTCAAAAAATCATCAGATCTTACTATAAAAGCCTATATTCAACAAAACTTGAAAATCTGCAGGAAATGGACAATTTCCTAGAGAGATACCAGGTACCGAAGTTAAATCAGGAACAGATAAACCAGTTAAACAACCCCATAACTCCTAAGGAAATAGAAGCAGTCATTAAAGGTCTCCCAACCAAAAAGAACCCAGGTCCAGACGGGTTTAGTGCAGAATTCTATCAGACCTTCATAGAAGACCTCATACCAATATTATCCAAACTATTCCACAAAATTGAAATAGATGGAGCACTACCGAATTCCTTCTATGAAGCCACAATTACTCTTATACCTAAACCACACAAAGACCCAACAAAGAAAGAGAACTTCAGACCAATTTCCCTTATGAATATCGACACAAAAATACTCAATAAAATTCTGGCAAACCGAATCCAAGAGCACATCAAAACAATCATCCACCATGATCAAGTAGGCTTAGTCCCAGGAATGCAGGGATGGTTTAATATAACGAAAACCACCAACATGATCCGTTATATAAACAAACTGAAAGAACAAAACCACATGATCATTTCATTAGATGCTGAGAAAGCATTTGACAAAATTCAACACCCCTTCATGATAAAAGTCCTGGAAAGAATAGGAATTCAAGGCCCATACCTAAACAGAGTAAAAGCCATATATAGCAAACCAGTCGCTAACATAAAACTAAATGGATTGAAACTTGAAGCAATCCCACTAAAATCAGGGACTAGACAAGGCTGCCCACTCTCTCCCTACTTATTCAATATAGTTCTTGAAGTTCTAGCCAGAGCAATCAGACAACAAAAGGAGGTCAAGGGGATACAGATTGGAAAAGAAGAAGTCAAAATATCACTATTTGCAGATGATATGATAGTATATTTAAGTGATCCCAAAAGTTCCACCAGAGAACTACTAAAGCTGATAAACAACTTCGGCAAAGTGGCTGGGTATAAAATTAACTCAAATAAATAAGTAGCCTTCCTCTACACAAAAGAGAAACAAGCCGAGAAAGAAATTAGGGAAACAACACCCTTCATAATAGACCCAAATAATATAAAGTACCTCGGTGTGACTTTAACCAAGCAAGTAACAGATTTGTACAATAAGAACTTCAAGACTCTGACGAAAGAAATTGAAGAAGTCCTCAGAAGATGGAAAGATCTCCCATGCTCATGGATTGGCAGGATTAATATAGTAAAAATGGCCATTTTCCCAAAAGCGATCTACAGATTCAATGCAATCCCCATCAAAATACCAATCCAATTCTTCAAAGAGTTAGACAGAACAATTTGCAAATTCATCTGGAATAACAAAAAAACCCAGGATAGCTAAAACTATCCTCAACAATAAAAGGACTTCAGGGGGAATCACTATCCCTGAACTCAAGCAGTGTTACAGAGCAATAGTGATAAAAACTGCATGGTATTGGTACAGAGACAGACAGATAGACCAATGGAATAGAATTGAAGACCCAGAAATGAACCCACACACCTATGGTCACTTGATTTTTGACAAAGGAGCCAAAACCATTCAATGGAAAAAAGATAGCATTTTCAGCAAATGGTGCTGGTTCAACTGGAGGTCAACATGTAGAAGAATGCAGATCAATCCATGCTTATCACTCTGTACAAAGCTTAAGTCCAACTGGATAAAGGACTTCCACATCAAACCAGACACACTCAAACTAATAGAAGAAAAAGTGGGGCAGAATCTCGAACACATGGGCACTGGAGAAAATTTCCTGAACAAAACACCAATGGCTTATGCTCTAAGATCAAGAATCGACAAATGGGATCTCATAAAACTGCAAAGCTTCTGTAAGGCAAAGGACACTGTGGTTAGGACAAAACGGCAACCAACAGACTGGGAAAAGATCCTTACCAATCCTACAGGGACTAAGCCACTACCTAAAGACTATACATGGACTGGCCCTGGACTCTGACCTCATAGGTAGCAATGAATATTCTAGTAAGATCACCAGTGGAAGGGGAAGCCCTGGGTCCTGCTAAGACTGAACCCCCAGTGAACGTGATTTTTGGGGGGAGGGCGGCAATGGGGGGAGGATGGGGAGGGGAATACCCATAAAGAAGGGGAGGGGGATGTTTGCCCGGAAACCGGGAAAGGGAATAACACTCGAAATGTAAATAAGAAATACTCAAGTTAATTTAAAAAAAAGAATAAAAAAGAATTTCCATGCGGCAATATAGACAGTTGGATTTTAAGCCTCAGGGCTTTCAGAATTTCAAACAATCTCAGTGGCTGATCAATCATTCAGTGGATTCCATTTATTCAATATGCGCTCTCGAGTGCCAGGCACTGTGCTGGGTGCCAGGGGTTCAGAGGCAAACCAAACAAATTGCTACTCTCCAGATTAGACTATGGCATGGGGTGGAGGAAAGGTAGAAGGCAAACTGTAATTATCCAGAAAGAAATTCTGTAATGAAAGCTAAAGTAAGATCATGACAAGTCTTCCCCTTGTTTTTATCACAGCTTGAGCCTCCCTCTCCCTCTTACTCTACTCCTAGGCCCTGCTCTGGAGAGCATGTGGGAGTTGGAAAGAAAAGGAGGCAAACATTTTCAGGAATTAGATTGTTCCCAAAGCCCAAGATCAGGAGGAGCCGAGAGTTGGTGCCCAGAGTTGTTTACAAGGGTCATCTTTTCTCTTCGTTAGCATAGGTCACTGCATCATGCAAAATGATATAGGAATAGTGTTAAAAAATGATAATGTAGGGCTGGGGAGATGGCTCAGCGGTTAAGAGCACTGACTCATTTTCCAGAGGTCCTGAGTTCAATTCCCAGCAACCACATGGTGGCTCACAACCATCTGTAATGGGATCTGACGCCCTCTTCTGGTGTGTCTGAAAACAGTTACAGGGAACTCATATAAATGTAATAATAAGCAAATCTTTTTTAAAAATGGGAAAAAAAAGTCACACCGAGATATTTTATATTATTTGGGACTATTATGAATCAGGGTGTCGTTTCGCTAATTTCTCTCTCGGCTTGTTTCTCTTTATGTAGAGGAAGGCTACTGATTTATTTGAGTTAAGTTTATACCCAGCCACTTTGCTGAATGTGTTTATCAGGTTTAGTAGTTCTCTGGTGGAACTTTTGGGATCATGTAGATATACTATCATATCATCTACAAATAGTGATATTTTGACATTTGCTTTTCCAATCTGTATCCTTTGATCTCCTTTTGTTGTCTGATTGCTCTGGCTAGAACATGAAAACCTATATTGAATAAGTAGGGAGAGAGTGAGAAGACTTGTCTAGTCCCTCGTTTTACTGGGATTGGTTCAAGTTTCTCTCCATTTAGTTTAATGTTAGCTACTGTTTTGCGTATTTGGCTTTTACTATGTTTAGGTATGGGCCTTGAATTCCTGTTCATTCCAGGACTTTTATAATGAAGGGGTGTTGAATTTTGTCAAATGCTTTCTCAGCATCTGATGAAATGATCATGTGGTTTTTTTATGTTCATAGCAGCATTATTTAATTTTTTTGCTGATAATTTTTTCCTCCATCTTTAATAACTTGGGTATTTATCTTTCAGTTTGTTTAAATAGTGGATTACGTTGATGGTTTTTGGTATATTAAACCATTCCTGCATCCCTAGGATGAAGCCTACTTGATCATGGTGGATGAATGTTTTGATGTGCTCTTATATTCGGTTTGCAAGAATTTTATTGAGTATCTTTGCGTCGATATTCATAAGGGAAATTGGTCTGAAGTTCTCTTTCTTTGTTCAGTCTTTGTGTGCTTTAGGTATAAGCATAATTTTAGCTTCATAGAAGGAATTCATTAGTGCTCCATCTGTTTCAATTTTATGTAATAGTTTGGATAGTATTGGTATGAGGTCTTCTATGAAGGTCTGATAGAATTCTACACTGAACCCATATGGACCTTGTCACTTTTTGGTTGGGAGACCTTTAATGACTGCTTCTATTTCTTTAGGAATTATGAGGTTGTTTAAATGGTTTATCTGTTCCTGATTTAACTTCGGTATCTGGTATCTGTCTAGGAAATTGTATATTTCCTGCAGATTTCCAAGTTTTGTTGAATATAGGCTTTGGTAGTGGGATCTGATGATTTTTTGAATTTCCTCTGATTCTGTAGTTATGTCTCCCTTTTCATTTCTGATTTTGTTAATTTGGACACACTCTCTGTGTCCTCTCGTTAAGGGTTTATCTATCGTTTTGATTTTCTCAAAGAACCAACTTTGGTTCTGTTGATTCTTTATATGGTCCTTTTTGTTTCTACTTGGTTGATTTCAGCTCTGAGTTTGATTATTTCCTGCCTTCTATTCCTCCTGGGTGTATTTGCTTCTTTTTCTTCTAGAGCTTTTAGGTGTGCTGTCAAGCTTCTGACATATGCTCTCTCCTGTTTCTTTCTGCAGGCACTCAAAGCTATGAGGTTTCCTCTTAGCACAGCTTTCATTGTGTCCCATAAGTTTGGGTATGTTGTACCTTCATTTTCATTAAATTCTAAGAAGCCTTTAATTTCTTTCTTTATTCCTTCACCAGGTTATCATTGAGTAGAGGATTGTTCAACTTCCATGTATATGTGGGCGTTCTTCCCTTATTGTTATTGAAGACCAGCTTTAGCCTGGGGTGGTCAGATAGGACACATGGGATTATTTCTACCTTTCTATATCTGTTGAAGCCTGTTTTTTGACCAAATGTATGCTCATTTTTGGAGAAAGTAACATGAGGTTCTGAGAAGAATGTATATCCTTTTGCTTTAGGATAGAATGTTCTATAAATATCTGTTAAGTCCATTTGGTTCATGACTTCTCTTAGTCTGTCTACGTCTCTGTTTAATTTCTGTTTCCATGACCTGTCCATTGATGAGAGTGGGGTGGTGAAATCTCCTACTATTATTATGTGAGGTGCAATGTGTGTTTTCAGCTTTAGTAAGGTTTCTTTTATGTATGTAGGTGCTCTTAAGTATAGATATTTAGGATTGAGAGTTCATCTTGGTGGATTTTTCCTTTGATGGATATAAAGTGTCCTTCCGTAACTTTTTTGATTACTTTTAGTGGAAAATTGATTTTATTTGATATTAGAATGGGTACCCAAGCTTGCTTCTTCCGACAATTTCCTTGGAAAGTTGTTTTCCAGCCTTTCACTCTGAGGTAGTGTCTGTCTTTGTCTCTTAGGTGTGTTTCCTGTAGGCAGCAGAATGCAGGGTCCTCATTCCATATCCATTTGTTAATCTATGTCTTTTTTTGGCTGGAGTTGAGGCCTTTGGTATTGAGAGATATTAACGAATAGTGATTATTGATTCCTGTTATATACATATTTGGATGTGAGAATATGTTTGTGTGCTTTTTATATTTGAGGTCATGTGAAATCACTGAGAAAACAGTGGTAGAGTTTGTTTCTAATGTTTATAGTCCCAGGACCAGCAGACACATAGGAGTAGGATTTCCTAATTTACGTATGTATTTACCTTTACCTTTCTAATGTACACAGTCATGGTGAAGTGGGTATAAGAATATTAATACTGGCCAGAGCATTCATGTAAAAATAGTTTTCCCTATGTGGTGCTTTGAATAGGTATGCCTTCCATAGACTAATGCTTTTCCCATGGGGATTGGCATTATTAGGATGTATGGCCTTGTTGGAGTAGGTGTGATCTTGTTGGAGAAAGTGTGTCAGTGTGGGGGTTAGGCTTTGAGGTATCGTATGCTCAAACTCCAACCAGTATGGAGTCTAGTCCCCGCCTTTCACCTTTGGATCAAGATGTAGAAGTCTCAGCTTCTTCTTCAGCACCTTGTGTGCTTAGATACCATCATGCTTCCTACAATACTAAAAATACACTAACCCTCTAAAACTGTAAGATACCCCCAAGTAAGTGTTTTCTTTGTAAGACTTGCCTTGGTCATGGTGTCTCTTCACAGAAATGGAAACCCTAATTAAGACAACCCCAGATTACGGATAACTTTGCTATGTTTTCAGATAACACTTGGAGGCACTCTCTACCTGGGTACCTACAGGCCATGCCAACCTGGCAATCAGGTCAGCGATCTTCACTATCTTTCTTCTTTTTCATTTCCAATTCCCGTTTCTTTTTCTCCACTATAGTAGGCCCCTGCAGGGGCCTGTCTTTCTTCTCTTCCTTCATTCACTCGGCACTCCACAAGTCCTCAGGACAGGCTTAGCTTTCTTGCCTTCCATAGATTCCCTCAATCTCTTCATCTCCAGGCCAGCCCTAATCATTTAGTGTTAGCCCCCAATACCTAGAAACACATTCAACCCAGGACTCCCAGTGGCCACACCTTGTGGACACTCAGAAGTGCTCTTTCTTGGGCAATTCATAGTCATGACACTCTCCTAAGAACCAGAGAAGGCAACAGAATCAAAGAACAGAACAACGACCCAACAGAATAAACCAGACTCAACACCTAAAATTAAAACCATTCCAAAAACAGATGCCTAGACACCAGCATAAAATCATCAACAGCCAGGATAATATGTCTTCCCCTAGAAGCCAATAACTTTGCTATAATAGATTGTAATATAGCTGAAGAACAAAACAAGGATTTCAAAATAGCTCCAATGAATATGTTCAAAGACCTTAAAGAGATCATTCATTATCCATTAATTAAATCTATGTAATTATTTCCTGTAATATATTTTATTTGTTGGTTTTCTGAGGCAATGCCTTACTGTGTATCTCTGGATATCCTGGAACTGGATTTGTAGACTGGACTGGCCTTGAATTCACAGAGATCTGCTTGTCTTTGCCTCCTGAATGCTGGGATCTTGGTTTTTCTGAAAGTTTGAGAGGCCCTGCAAAATAATTTAGACATGCACCTTGCAAATCCAGTCACTTGTTATTGTATACTCCAGGGTAAAAATGATCAGCAATGGTTAGCAAGCTGTAACTGTTATCTCATTTGTAACATCATTGTGGGCAACTCTCCATGGGCTTCTTAATTGCATCATTAAAACAGTGAGCAGGTGCAGTTTTGAGAGGTGTTTCTCACAGAATATTTGATGCCTACAAATATGTATAACTATGTAAATTTTAAAAGCATGTAAAATGGGCATAAATTATTTTCTGTGGAAATCTGGACATGTCTGTATCTCATTAGAGCATCTTGGTTTGTCATTATTAGTTGTTTCCATGACAAAAGGAAGCCAAAACTTTGAGCTTAGTGCTGAAGGCATTTCAGGTTTATAGAAAAATTGGAGTAATGGGCTGCTCAACCTCAGAACTTCTACTATTTTGCGTATGATATTTTCGTTGCTGTGTGTGGGGCATCTTAGGGATTGCAAGATATTTTAGTTGTCTGTGTGTATGTGTGTGTGTGTGTGTGTGTGTGTGTGTGTGCATGTGTGTGTGTGTGTGTGTGTATGTGTGTGTGTGTTACATTTGTTCACACATATACATGTGGAAGTCAGAGGTCAATGTTGGTATCTTCCTCTACCAATGACCACTTTTTTGAGAAGTCTCTCAATTAACCTAGAGTTCACCAGTTTGGCTTGCTTGTTTGTCCACCAGGCCCTGGGATTTTTCTCTATCTTCATTTTCCAGTGCTCAGATTACAGATCTGTACTACAATACCAACTTTTACATGGATGCCAGATTCCAATTCATATCCTCCTGCTTGTGCAACATGCACATTATCCTGCTAAGACATCTCCCAAACCTTCATGTTAAGATTTTTTAACAGAATCCCTTGTCTCTATCTGGCAGTATTGCTTAATGTGTTTCTGTATATGAAAATAAGAAATGTCTCTAGACTGTTACAGCATTGCTTATGACAAGCAATTTTCTCTAGCTGACAGAACCTCTTAGCTAAGGATTACCTAGTTTAAACAGCACTCTTTACTACATCTGTCTAGTAAATCAGCTGTTTTCTAAATCAGAGGGGAAGCCTGCTTCTTGGCTGATTAGGGCATAATTGGAAATAAATTACAAGATGGTATGAGAGATTTGAGGATAGGAGTGAAATGGATAGATTTGATAGAACCAAGTCAAACATGGCGCTGAGTCAAATCCTGATCTAAACAACTCCTGTTTGTTTAGATCCTGTGACTCCATATTAAAACTAAGCCATTCCATAAGTAGTAAATAACACATCTTCTCAGTTTCCTGTGTCTTCGCATAACAACCATAGATTTATAAACTCTGGCTTTATATGGCAGAATCTCTCTCTCTCTCTCTCTCTCTCTCTCTCTCTCTCTCTCTCTCTCTCTCTGTGTGTGTGTGTGTGTGTGTGTGTGTGTGTGTGTGTGTGTGTGTAAAACAGAGGAGGAGGAAAACAAGACTAGAGGTCACCTTCAGGTGTTATTCTGAAAGCACTACTCACTTAGTTCATGAGAAAGGGTAACCTAAAGCTTGCTAATTCTGGTAAGATGGCTGGTATTGGAGCTTCTGGGATTCATTATCCCCCTCACTCCCAGCACTGGGATTGTAAACACATGTCATCATGCCTGAGTTTTATGTACGTGTTCTAGGAACAGAATTCAGGTCTTTATTCTTACATAGCAAGATTTATGGACTGAGCGGTTTCTCTAGCCTCTATAGAATCTCTTATTTCCAGCAAAGGACTGGCCATGTATACTGCAGTCTATGAGAAAGCCCATGAGCTGAAATCAACCAAGTAGAAACAAAAAGGACCATAGAAAGAAGCAACAGTACCAAAAGTTGTTTCTTTCAGAAAATTAACAAGATAGATAAACCCTTAGCCACACTAGGGAGAAGACACAGAGAATGTGTCCAAATTAACAAAATCAGAAATGAAAAGGGAGACATAAATACAGAATCAGAGGAAATTCAAAAAATCATGAGATCCTACTACAAAAGGCTATATTGAACAAAACTCAAAAATCTGCAGGAAATAGACAATTTCCTAGAGAGATACCAGGTACCGAATTTAAATCAGAAACAGATAAACCATTTAAACAACCCCATAACTCCTAACGAAATAGAAGCAGTCATTAATGGTCTCCCAACTAAAAAGGGTCCAGGTCCAGTCGGGTTTAGTGCAGAATTCTATTACACCTTGATAGAAGACCTCATACCAATACTATCCAAACTATTCCACAAAATAGAAAGAGACGGAGTGCTACCAAATTCCTTCTATGAAGGCACAAGTACTCTTATACCTAAATGACACAAAGACCCAACAAAGAAAGAGAACTTCAGACCAATTTCCCTTATGAATATCGACGCAAAAATACTCAATAAAATTCTGGCAAACCGAATCCAAGAGCACATCAAAACATTCATCCACCATAATCAAGTAGGCTTCATCCCACGCTAGCAGGGATGGATTAATATATGGAAAACCATCAATGTAATCCATTATATAAACAAACTGAGAGAACAAAACCAAATGATCATTTCATTAGATGCTGAGAAAGCATTTGACAAAATTCAACACCCCTTCATAATAAAAGTCCTAGAAAAATAGGAATTCAAGGCCCATACCTAAACATAGTAAAATCATATACAGCAAGCCAGTAGCTAACATTAAACTAAATGGAGAGAAACTTGAAGCAATCCTACTAAAATCAGGGACTAGACAAGGCTGCCCACTCTCTCCCTACTTATTCAATACAGACCTCAGAAGATGGAAAGATCTCTGATGTTCATGGATTGTCAGGATTAATATAGTAAAATTGGCATTTCACCAAAAGCGATCTACAGATTCAATGCAATCCCCATCAAAATACCAATTGAATTCTTCAAAGAGTTAGACAGAAAAATTTGCAAATTCATCTGGAATACCAAAAAACCAGGATAGCTAAAACTATCCTTAACAATAAAAGGACTTCAGGCAGAATCACAATCCCTGAACTCAAGCAGTATTACAGAGCAATAATGATAAAAACTGCATGGTATTGTTACAGAGACAGACAGATAGACCAAAGGATAATATTGAAGAACAAGAAATGAACGTACATGTATGGTTACTTGATTTTTGACAAAGGAGCCAAAACCATCCAATGGAGAAGAGATAGTCTTTTCAGCAAATGGTGCTGGTTCAACTGAAGGTCAACATGTAGAAGAATGCAGATCGATCCATACTTATCACCCTGTACAAATCTTAAGTCTACGTGGATCAAGGACCTCCACATCAAACCCGATATACTCAAACTAATAGAAGAAAAAGTGGGGAAGCATCTCGAACACATGGGCACTGGAGAAAATTTCCTGTACAAAACACCAATGGCTTATGCTCTAAGATCAAGAATTGACAAATGGGATCTCATAAAATTGCAAAGCATCTGTAAGGCAAAGTACACTGTTGTTACGAAAAAACGGAAACCAACAGATTGGGAAAAGATCTTTACCAATCCTACAACAGATAGAGGGCTTATATCGAAAATATACAAAGAACTCAAGAAGTTAGACCGCAGGGAGACAAATAACCCTATTAAAAAATGGGGTTCAGAGCCAAAGAAATAATTCACAGCTGAGCAATGCTGAATGGCTGTGAAACACCTAAAGAAATGTTCAACATCTAAAGTCATAAGGGAAATGCAAATCAAAACAACCCTGAGATTTCACCTCACACCAGTGAGAATGGCTAAGATCAAAAACTCAGGTGATAGCAGATGCTGGCGAGGATTCGGAGAAAGAGGAACACTCCCCCATTGTTGGTGGGATTGCAGACTGGTACAACCATTCTGGAAATCAATCTGGAGGTTCCTCAGAAATTGGACATTGAACTGCCTGAGGATCCAGCTATACCTCTCTTGGGCATATACCCAAAAGATGCCCCAACATATAAAAAAGTCACGTGCTCCACTATGTTCATCACAGCCTTATTTATAATAGCCAGAAGCTGGAAAGAACCCAGATGCCCTTCAACAGAGGAATGGATACAGATAATGTGGTGCATTTACACAATGGAATATTACTCAGCTATCAAAAACAATGACTTTATGAAATTCATAGGCAAATGGAAGCAACTGGAAAATATCATCCTGTGTGAGGTAACCCAATCACAGAAAAACACACATGGTATGCACTCACTGATAAGTTGCTATTAGCCCAAATGCTTGAATTACCCTAGATGCACAGAACACATGAAAATGAAGACGGATGATCAAAATGCAAATGCTTCACTCCTTTTCTAAAAGGGGAACAAGAATGACCTTGTCAGGGAATAGGGAGGCAAAGATTAAAACAGAAGCAGAAGGAACACCCATTCACAGCCTGCCCCACATGTGGCCCATACATATACAGCCACCCAATTAGACAAGATGGATGAAGCAAAGAAGTGCAGACAGACAGGAACCGGATATAGATCTCTCCTGAGAGACACAGCAAGAATACAGCAAATACATAGGCTAATGGCAGCAGCATACCACTGAACTGAGACCCCCGTTGAAGGAATCAGAGAAAGAACTGGAAGAGTTTGAAGGGGCTCGAGACACCATATGAACAACAATGCCAACCAACCAGAGTTTCCAGGGACAAAGCCACTACCGAAAGATTCTACATGGAGTTTCTCTGGGCTCCAACCACATAGGTAGCAATGAATAGACTAGTAAGAGCACCAGTGGAAGGGGAAGTTCTTGGTTATGCTAAGACTGAACCTCCAGTGTACGTGATTGTTGAGGGGAGGGCTGTAATGGGGGGATGATGGGGAGAGAAACATCCATATAGAAGGGGAGCGTGAGGGGTTAGGGGGATGTTGGCTTGGAAACCGGGAAAGGGAATAACAATCAAAATGTAAATAAGAAATACGTTAATAAAGAAAAAAAGAAAAAATCATTGAACAGTAAAAAAAAAAGAAGTTCTCTCCTGTCAAAAATAATCTTGCTTAAAAATTTATTCCTTCATGTTTTGATATGAGATTTTATAAAGTAAACCAAAAAATGTATACTATACCATGACACAAACTAGACAGTCAATAAGCATTGTCAAAACACACACACACACACACACACACACACACACACACAAGAATATCTACACCACAAGAGACTCCAAATGCCTTTAAGAGTCATAGGTTACTTAGGAAATAAACTTGATAAAAGTTTTTAAAAGTTTTCACCAATTTGAAAATTTCTCACACTTTCCCTGATCTTACTAGTGATGTTGCACAAATGAGAAGGCTTTTTTAAGCTATGGAGAAAAAATTAAAAGTTACAAAGCAAGAAGACTGGGGACCAAAAACAGAAACATTGTAGCAGAGGTTTAGAAATTTTATGACTGATATTTATACTATTTACCTGTCTTGGTGGAATTTTGCTGTAATTTTTCTCATCATAAATAAATGGACATGCATTTCTTTTTATTATATTTTCTGTTCTATCTTATATTTAACAAGATGAATCTACTGTACTAGTTACTTGTCTCACTGTTGTGACTAAATGAGAGGGAATATTTGGCTCCACTATTTGAAGGTCCAGATCTCTCTGGCTGGGAAGGCCCAGCAGCAGGAGCAGGATTAAGCTTCGTGCATTGATTACTTCCTCAATCAGGAAGTAGAGAGCAATGATCACTGTTGCTCAGCCCTCTCTCTCCTTTTTATTCAAGTCAGGACCACAGTCCTTGAGATTGTTCCTCCCAAACTCAGGATAGATCTTCCTACCTCAGTTAACCTAACCTAGACACTCATTAGAGAAGTTCACAGAGGCATATTTCTTTAATTATTATAAAGCCAGTCAGGTAGATGATGATGATTAATTATTATACCATCCAGTCTTACAAATCTGGAAAGGACTGATGGATCCACTCAATGGGGAGGACTATCTGGCAATAGGCTTCTTAACTTTAGTGTAGTGGAGGCCATGGTCAGACAGGCTTTTGCAGAGTATCAATATGTATACTAGCCTTCCTTACTCAACCCTTCTCCTGCCCAGCTCACTTGACCCTTGAGATTTTAACTGTGTCATGCCATATTAATGTTCAGAGTGTCTATGTAAATGGCTAGACAGTTTACCAGTCTGAGTAGGATTCTCCATAGACTACTAAAATAGACATTTTGAAAAGATACCGGGTGCCAGAAAGTAGAACTATAAAGGAATTTGGACTGTATCATCTGTGATACTACAAGTATGTTTCTTTGGCATATTTAAGGTTGAAGATTCAAAAGAGGTATGGACATCCGCAGATTGGGGATGATTCTAAAAGTTGTGCTTTTGTAAAAAGAAATGTGCATCTATCTTTACATTAGTAAAAGAAACAGTTGGTGTAGATATGAGCTTTTCTTCTCTCCTTTCCTCATTTCCTGCCAAGATAACTTCCCAAGGAAGAAGAGAGGAGGAGTCTGATATCTATTCAGATGAAGACAGCCACAGGTAGATGCTACCTAGAAGGCTGTTCATTTTTATCAGTCAACTCTTTCTCAGTGTGGATATTCTTTCCAAGCTTTCCATAGGTGTGTTACTCTCCCTCATCCCAGAAGACCAAGGTCCACATGATAGTCAACTTGAGCTGGGGTTATGGCTCAGTACAGAGCTCTTCCCTGGGAAATTGTGATCCCAAATGTGGCTCTGAGTACCAGAAGGAAAGGTAGAACAATTATTTTGACCCTTGAGAATTTAGTACTTGCATGCCTTAGAGACGTAATATAATTGGTATACTCTTACTGTTTTCTGTCTATTGTACATTTATTTCATAGATGAAAATGACCAAATAATCAGAAGGAAATGAATAAACTGAAAATTTTCCATACCACAAAGTAACTGGGAGTCACTCCACCGTTTTGAATAAAAATATTCATACATACATATGGGACATTATACTGGAAGAAGTATTTTGGTCATGTCAAATTCATTATTACTTGTGGTGGTAGAATTATACCTTAAATTATATACCATAATATTTTGAATTTTCTGGATTGTTTACTATATCTATATTCAGTTTTATAAGGCACATTAAAATTAACTTTGGTTGAATGCTATGGGAGTTTGTTTGATTAACTTGATTCTTCTCTTATACATTTTTATATTTAGTAAATGTGCTTAATAAAGAAAATGACTCAATGGATTATAAGTTACTAATGGTATAGCAATACATTCTGACCTGAATGTATTCTGTTGTAGTAATTTGAATGAGAATGTCCCCCATATGCTCATTGTTTCAATACTTGGACTTTAGTTGGTAGAACTGTTTAGGAAGTATTAGGAGTTGTGGGCTTGTTAAAGTCTATATGTCACAGGGAAAGTTTTGAGATTGCAAAAGACTGGTCCTATTTCATCATTTCAAGCTATTTCTCTTTACCTCTTGCTTGTGGTTCGAGAAGTAAGCTCTTGGATATTCATGCTTTTGCTCTGCCATCACAGACTCTTACCTGATGAAATGTTAAGTACAATTAAATGCTTTCTTTTATAAGTTGCCTTAGTCATGGTATTTTGTCTCTGCAATAAAATCTTAACTAATACAGCTGTATACAGTGAACGACACAAAACACTTTCTGAAGACTTGAGTGATCTTCCTGGCAAGTGACCACTTAAAATCCTAATTAAAAATCAAGATCTATTGATCAAAAACATCAATTGTTATGATAAATTTAACTTGTAATGATTTGTGTGTTGCTGAAGCAGGATGTAAATATAGGAAAAGATTGAAGGGGTATAAGAAAGAGAAAGAGTCCTTCCTTGCCATCATCCTTCTGAGACCTAACTTAATTTTTATGTCCCCGGTAATTTTCTTAGTATGTCAAGTGTTTCAGCATAGTTGACAGGAGATTGGCCTATATGGAAACTGTACACCAAAATTATACTTTTTCCTGAAATGTAGATTATGCTATTAAGATGACCAGTGAACCATACTTATAATATTATCTAAACATCTATTTTAGTAGCTCTGTGTGGTCTCTGCTTAGTAAACTTGCATTGAATCAGGTTTCTTCCTGATAGTAAGGGTTGCCAAATGCTTTCATAAATAATCTTATAATTTAATTCATAAAAATTTGTTTCATAAGGAAGTAACCAAGATATTTTTGTTTATCTCCCTCAACTTTAGTTAAAGATTAACTACATCAAATAATGAAGCCTACAGTTGATTCCTTCCCTTATCAAAAGCTCACTGATTTTGCTTCACTTTGACTGCTAAATTTGAACAAAGGTCCCTGTGGCTCTGAGACAAAATCCCTCCATTTTTCCACCCACAAGCAACTGTGTTCTCCAATGTCAGTGACATTGCTTCACACTAGTGAATTCCTGTCTTCAAAGAGAGACCAAAGCGAAACAAAACAGAGAACACACACAGACATGGCAGTGGGCAAATGGAGTCACCACACTTGGGAAACGGAGGCAGGATCACCACGTGTTTGGGACTAAACCCAGTCACACAGTGTATACTAGAGTATCTAGAAATACAAAGCAAGTTCAAGGCCAGTCTGGGATATAGAGAAAGTTTAAAACTAGCCTGGACTACTTAGTGTGTTACTTAGGGTTTTATTGCTGTGAAGAAGTGCCATGACAACAGCAACTCTTAGAAAACATGGCATTGGCTTATGGTTACAGAGGTTGAGTCTATTACTGTCATAGCATGAAACATGACAGAGTGCAGGCTGGCATGATATTGGAGAAGGAGCTGAGAGTTCCACAACCTTGATCCACAGGGAGCAGAAGGAGACTGTGAGTAGCTTGAGCACAGGAGACCTCAAAGGCCTCACACAGAGTGACACCTTCCTCCAATAAGGCCATACTTCCTAATAGTGCCACTCAGTATGGGCCAAGCATTTAGCCACTTGAATCTATGTGGGCCATGCCTACTTATACCAGCACACTTAGCAAGGCATTATTTTTTGCTTTTTTTTCCCTCAGCATTGGAGATAGATCTCAGAACCTCACACAATCTAGGCATCCCTTCCAGCAGTGAGTTATAAACTCAGCACACAGGCTCCATATTGAAGAAACAAACAGAACAACCAAACAACCAAACCGAAATATTGAACAAGACAAATAGAACATATTTCAATATCACAGCTGCAGTTTATCTGAGTGGAAGTATCCAATGAGAAGAGAAAGACAGAGAAGGTAGATGAGGAACAAAAGAGGGTGGGAATGTCATTTTGAATTTATGGATTACTTCCATGTTGCTACTTCATGTATGATACTTTAAAGGTGCCTTAGTAATGTTCTAGATGTTTATTGGTATAACACGTTATTTCCTATTCACTTTTATTGCATAACGGAAAATAATTCTAAACTATCAACATTCATTCAAAATGTGATTATGGGACCAAAAGTTGTCTTGGCCTCAAGGGTCCCATATCTGACTTTCTGAAGATTGGGTAGTAGGCAGACCTTGAAACCTCACAGTGGGTTAGGTTCTGGTGGCCTTAGGTCACAAAGGCTGTTGCTAAGAGCCAGAGAGAGAAGACTCAGGTACTACTCTGGAATCTGTGCTGTGTAGGGGAGTATAATCAGACTGTCATGGCAGGATACCAGCTCTGGTCCCCCTGGAGCCCCCTAGATGAGAGTTTGCAATGGCTTCGCCACACAACACCTACTTTTGCTTCCAAACATCCTTTTAGATTCTCGCCTTTTTTCCCACAGAGCCCCTGTGATGTGGAAGTTCAACAGTGCTTTCACGAAGTAGCTGTGGTCTCTGTGATGCCCAGGATGATAGCCGCAAGGAGCTCAGAGTTACCTGGCCACCCACTTGAGCCACAGAAAGGAACAGCAGCCAAGAAGACACCAACGATTAGGAAGCCCCAGCCCATCAGACTCCTTGGGGTGGATTCAGTTTTTGGCAGGGTTATTACAGTCCAGCCACCCAAGTGGACTGGGACCTTCAAAATTTCTAAAACATCGGCCTTCAGCAAAATTATCAGCAAAGAACAACAGTGGCCCACTGGACTCAAGGAGCCCCAGATTGAGATGACACTGGCCATGTGCAAACAGATGCTACGCTCCATTCTTCTGCTGTATGCAATATACAAAAAGTGCACCTTTGCCCTGCAACACTCCCAGTAAAGGGTTTCCAGCTGATCTCAGTACGTCACGCTATACTCTATGGTATGTACTGGATCTTACAAAAACCTGTCTATATACGTCAAACTGTTACCCCCTTATTATGTTTTCCCCTCTTTCAAGCTGTAATAGCCTAGAAGTTCCTCTCCTGCTTTTCTCTGCACAAGCAGTACCAAAGAGACTGAGCAAGGAAGAACATTTCTGTTGAAAGCTGAATGAACATTGAAAAGTTAAACTACCACCAATCAACATGCTCGTGTGATACCAACGAATTAGACAAACTACACAGGCCAACCAGTCCAGTGTGAACACACTCAAGCCCCAAAGATAACTGAAGCGCTCAGGGGAGAAGAGGAACTTTATATATATTAAAACAGACATGTATGGATTTTTCTGAGTACCAGAAGATTAAGCATTCGAAAGTCAAAATCTTAGTGTTCGTTAAAGACCAACTTGAGAACAGCTGTCCTTCAGCAAACAGATTACCACCACAGCAACCTAACCATAGGACCCTAATATTAATGTGGGTAAAAATGATAAAAACGATAAAAAAATTAATCCTTACATCCTGACAAGGATGAAATTGTTAGCAGTTGTGAGAGTTGACTTTTTTGGGAAGACAGGAGAATCCCCATTTTAGCTCCCGGTGTTGTAATTCCAATAAACCATCATTGTTGTATTAAAGGCGAGTTTAAAATTTCTTATTTCAGACTGTAACTTAATCCTAAATTGAGGATTCTTATACAATGAACCAAACAAGAAAGAAAGAAACAATGAATGAGTGAATGAATGAATGAATGAATGAATGAAAAAGGAAGTGTTAGGTTCAATGTATTGTTGCTGGATTATGTTGAAATTGTGAGTTTATAAATTGTCCTGCAGATGGCCCATAATCTCTGATTGGAGAGCTTGTAGCCTCCAAAATTCAAATATGCGTACATAGACTATAGTAAGTATAGAAACCAGGAAAGTCAAATTGGACCATAGCCAGGATAAAGGTGTTGGGGAGCAAAAGACAGGGGAAGAGTAAAGTGTAAATAATCTGATCACAGAAATGGGAAAGGGGGATTCCTTAGGGAATGGGAGTGAGCCAAATATAGAAGAAAGTTGAAAGAGAGAAAAGAAGATGGTAGGATAGAGTGCAAGGTTAGAGAAAATGGGACGGGGCTTCATATAAAGAGGGAGGGAGGTAAATAAAGAAGAAGGGAGGAGGGTAAAGGGAAATAGCAGAATACAAGTGATCTGGTCAAATGCAGGCTTGTTAGGAAAGGGGGGCAAATACAGGAAGAGAAAAGGAGGTAAATAATATAGATGACTGAAAAAAAGAAGAAATCATACTGTGAACTACCTATAAATCCCTATAACACATGTACTTATGTTTATAATTATACACACAGATTTAATGAACTGCTCTCATTGGAACTGATGGTGCTTCCACAAAGAGTCAAAGACCACCTAACAAATCCCCCAATACCAGATATGAGAAGCCCTCTGAGTTCTTAAATAGGCCTGCCTAAGAGACTCAACAAAATATAGTGTATTGCTGTTGTCCTGAGTTAATTGTCAGATAGAGAAGGTAAGTCTCTATTGCTGAAGACACCAGGAATTTGAGAAACTGGCTTCAGAGTCCCCTTAGGTAGAACTGACCGGAATTGACTCTTGCACAGAAATAGCTTTTATGGTACCAGAAATACAAGCTTCCAAAGAAGAGAGGCAACAAACAGTCCTATTCAGCTACAACACCTAGGAATCAAGTCACAGGTGCCTCCACCCACAAAGGGCTCAAACCTGTCACATCAATACCTAATCAAAAAGTGCCCTAAAGGCTTGACTACAACCAAATCTTAGGGGATATTTTTCTCCCTCTTCTCTAATGATTTTGGGTTGTTTGGTTGACATAATAGTGTCAGACCTCTGGCTCACCTGACACACAAACACATAATTTCTTAGAACCTTTCCTTTCTCATTTATTCCCAAGATGACATGTTAATATTCATATCACAATATAAACTATGAAATTCAAAAGCCCCCACGTCCTTACACATTCAAACACATTAAAACTCCAGTCTCTTTAAAATATCTTCTAATCTCCCCCTTTACAAAACAATCCCACGATCTCCTTTAAAAGTGCAAAGTCACCTCCGGAACCTGAAGGAAACAGACTGGATAAACAGTTCTCTGCACCCAAATCCCGTGGGAGGGAGAGCTAAACCTTCAGAGAGGCAGACAAGCCTGGGAAACCAGAAGAGACTGCTCTCTGCACACACATCTCGGACGCCAGAGGAAAAAGCCAAAGACCATCTGGAACCCTGGTGCACTGAAGCTCCCGGAAGGGGCGGCACAGGTCTTCCTGGTTGCTGCCTCTGCAGAGAGCCCGTGGGCAGCACCCCACAAGCGAACTTGAGCCTCGGGACCACAGGTAAGAACAACTTTTCTGCTGCAAGAAAGCTGCCTGGTGAGCTTGGGACACACGGAAGCAGAATTTCTCTAGGACCGGGCACGTTCTGTGTTTACCGGAAGTCCCACACCCGCGGATCCCGGCCCGCAGCAGCTCTCTGCCCCCAGACCCTGTGAGAGAGAGACCCAACCGCCTGGTCAGGTGGGCACTCTTGAGGCTGCAGAGCGGAAGAGACCAACAACACTGCTCACCCCTGCCCACATCCCTGGCCCAAGAGGAAACTGTATAAGGCCTCTGGGCTCCCGTGGAGGAGGGCCCAGGAGCAGCAGGACACCTGCCTGAGACACCACCGGAACCGGAAAGAAACAGACCGGATAAACAGTTCTCTGCACCCAAATCCCGTGGGAGGGAGAGCTAAACCTTCAGAGAGGCAGACAAGCCTGGGAAACCAGAAGAGACTGCTCCCTGCACACACATCTCAGACGCCAGAGGAAAAAGCCAAAGACCATCTGGAACCTGGTGCACTGAAGCTCCCGGAAGGGGCGGCACAGGTCTTCCTGGTTGGTGCCGCTGCAGAGAGCCCCTGGGCAGCACCCCACGAGCGAACCTGAGCCTCAGGACCACAGGTAAGACCAAATTTTCTGCTGCAAGAAAGCTGCCTGGTGAACTCAAGACACAGGCCCACAGGAACAGCTGAAGACCTGTAGAGAGGAAAAACTACACGCCCGAAAGCAGAACACTCTGTCCCCATAACTGACTGAAAGAGAGGAAAACAGGTCTACAGCACTCCTGACACACAGGCTTATAGGACAGTCTACCCACTGTCAGAAATAGCAGAACAAAGTAACACTAGAGATAATCTGATGGCGAGAGGCAAGCGCAGGAACCCAAGCAACAGAAACCAAGACTACATGCCATCATCGAAGCCCAATTCTCCCACCAAAACAAACATGGAATATTCAAACACACCAGAAAAGCAAGATCTAGTTTCAAAATCATATTTGATCATGATGCTGGAGGACTTCAAGAAAGACATGAACACACTTAGGGAAACACAGGAAAACATTAATAAACAAGTAGAAGCCTACAGAGAGGAATCGCAAAAATCCCTGAAAGAATTCCAGGAAAACACAATCAAACAGTTGAAGGAATTAAAAATGGAAATACAAGCAATCAAGAAAGAACACATGGAAACAACCCTGGATATAGAAAACCAAAAGAAGAGACAAGGAGCTGTAGATACAAGCTTCACCAACAGAATACAAGAGATGGAAGAGAGAATCTCAGGAGCAGAAGATTCCATAGAAATCATCGACTCAACTGTCAAAGATGATGTAAAGCGGAAAAAGCTACTGGTCCAAAACATACAGGAAATCCAGGACTCAATGAGAAGATCAAACCTAAGGATAATAGGTATAGAAGAGAGTGAAGACTCCCAGCTCAAAGGACCAGTAAATATCTTCAACAAAATCATAGAAGAAAACTTCCCTAACCTAAAAAAAGAGATACCCATAGACATACAAGAAGCCTACAGAACTCCAAATAGATTGGACCAGAAAAGAAACACCTCCCGTCACATAATTGTCAAAACACCAAACGCACAAAATAAAGAAAGAATATTAAAAGCAGTAAGGGAAAAAGGTCAAGTAACATATAAAGGGAGACCTATCAGAATCACACCAGACTTCTCGCCAGAAACTATGAAGGCCAGAAGATCCTGGACTGATGTCATACAGACCCTAAGAGAACACAAATGCCAGCCCAGGTTACTGTATCCAGCAAAACTCTCAATTAACATTGATGGAGAAACCAAGATATTCCATGACAAAACCAAATTTACACAATATCTTTCTACAAATCCAGCACTACAAAGGATAATAAATGGTAAAGCCCAACATAAGGAGGCAAGCTATACCCTAGAAAGCAAAAAACTAATCGTCTTGGCAACAAAACAAAGAGAATGAAAGCACACAAACATAACCTCACATCCAAATATGAATATAAAGGGAAACAATAATCACTATTCCTTAATATCTCTCAATATCAATGGCCTCAACTCCCCAATAAAAAGACATAGATTAACAAACTGGATACGCAACGAGGACCCTGCATTCTGCTGCCTACAGGAAACACACCTCAGAGACAAAGACAGACACTACCTCAGAGTGAAAGGCTGGAAAACAACTTTCCAAGCAAATGGTCAGAAGAAGCAAGCTGGAGTAGCCATTCTAATATCAAATAAAATCAATTTCCAACTAAAAGTCATCAAAAAAGATAAGGAAGGACACTTCATATTCATCAAAGGAAAAATCCACCAAGATGAACTCTCAATCCTAAATATCTATGCTCCAAATACAAGGGCACCTACATACGTAAAAGAAACCTTACTAAAGCTCAAAACACACATTGCACCTCACACAATAATAGTGGGAGATTTCAACACCCCACTCTCATCAATGGACAGATCATGGAAACAGAAATTAAACAGTGATGGCGACAGACTAAGAAAAGTCATGAGCCAAATGGACTTAACAGATATTTATAGAACATTCTATCCTAAAGCAAAAGGATATACCTTCTTCTCAGCTCCTCATGGCACTTTCTCCAAAATTGACCATATAATTGGTCAAAAAACGGGCCTCAACAGATACAGAAAGATAGAAATAATCCCATGTGTGCTATCGGACCACCACGGCCTAAAACTGGTCTTCAATAACAATAAGGGAAGAATGCCCACATATACGTGGAAATTGAACAATGCTCTACTCAATGATAACCTGGTCAAGGAAGAAATAAAGAAAGAAATTAAAAACTTTTTAGAATTTAATGAAAATGAAGGTACAACATACCCAAACTTATGGGACACAATGAAAGCTGTGCTAAGAGGGAAACTCATAGCGCTGAGTGCCTGCAGAAAGAAACAGGAAAGAGCATATGTCAGCAGCTTGACAGCACACCTAAAAGCTCTAGAACAAAAAGAAGCAAATACACCCAGGAAGAGTAGAAGGCAGGAAATAATCAAACTCAGAGCTGAAATCAACCAAGTAGAAACAAAAAGGACCATAGAAAGAATCAACAGAACCAAAAGTTGGTTCTTTGAGAAAATCAACAAGATAGATAAACCCTTAGCCAGACTAACGAGAGGACACAGAGAGTGCGTCCAAATTAACAAAATCAGAAATGAAAAGGGAGACATAACTACAGATTCAGAGGAAATTCAAAAAATCATCAGATCTTACTATAAAAACCTATATTCAAAAAAATTTGAAAATCTTCAGGAAATGGACAATTTCCTAGACAGATACCAGGTATCGAAGTTAAATCAGGAACAGATAAACCAGTTAAACAACCCCATAACTCCTAAGGAAATAGAAGCAGTCATTAAAGGTCTCCCAACCAAAAAGAGCCCAGGTCTAGACGGGTTTAGTGCAGAATTCTATCAAACCTTCATAGAAGACCTCATACCAATATTATCCAAAATATTCCACAAAATTGAAACAGATGGAGCCCTACCGAATTCCTTCTACGAAGCCACAATTACTCTTATACCTAAACCACACAAAGACACAACAAAGAAAGAGAACTTCAGACCAATTTCCCTTATGAATATTGACGCAAAAATACTCAATAAAATTCTGGCAAACCGAATTCAAGAGCACATCAAAACAATCATCCACCATGATCAAGTAGGCTTCATCCCAGGCATGCAGGGATGGTTTAATATACGGAAAACCATCAACGTGATCCATTATATAAACAAACTGAAAGAACAGAACCACATGATCATTTCATTAGATGCTGAGAAAGCATTTGACAAAATTCAACACCCCTTCATGATAAAAGTCCTGGAAAGAATAGGAATTCAAGGCCATACCTAAACATAGTAAAAGCCATATACAGCAAACCAGTTGCTAACATTAAACTAAATGGAGAGAAACTTGAAGCAATCCCACTAAAATCAGGGACTAGACAAGGCTGCCCACTCTCTCCCTACTTATTCAATATAGTTCTTGAAGTTCTAGCCAGAGCAATCAGACAACAAAAGGAGATCAAAGGGATACAGATCGGAAAAGAAGAGGTCAAAATATCACTATTTGCAGATGACATGATAGTATATTTAAGTGATCCCAAAAGTTCCACCAGAGAACTACTAAAGCTGATGAACAACTTCAGCAAAGTGGCTGGGTATAAAATTAACTCAAATAAATCAGTTGCCTTCCTCTATACAAAAGAGAAACAAGCCGAGAAAGAAATTAGGGAAACGACACCCTTCATAATAGACCCAAATAATATAAAGTACCTCGGTGTGACTTTAACCAAGCAAGTAAAAGATCTGTACAATAAGAATTTCAAGACACTGAGGAAAGAAATTGAAGAAGACCTCAGAAGATGGAAAGATCTCCCATGCTCATGGATTGGCAGGATTAATATAGTAAAAATGGCCATTTTACCAAAAGCAATCTACAGATTCAATGCAATCCCCATCAAAATACCAATCCAATTCTTCAAAGAGTTAGACAGAACAATTTGCAAATTCATCTGGAATAACAAAAAACCCAGGATAGCTAAAGCTATCCTCAACAATAAAAGGACTTCAGGGGGAATCACTATCCCTGAACTCAAGCAGTATTACAGAGCAATAGTGATAAAAACTGCATGGTATTGGTACAGAGACAGACAGATAGACCAATGGAATAGAATTGAAGACCCAGAAATGAACCCACACACCTATGGTCACTTGATTTTTGACAAAGGAGCCAAAACCATCCAATGGAAAAAAGATAGCATTTTCAGCAAATGGTGCTGGTTCAACTGGAGGGCAACATGTAGAAGAATGCAGATCGATCCATGCTTATCACCCTGTACAAAGCTTAAGTCCAAGTGGATCAAAGACCTCCACATCAAACCAGACACACTCAAACTAATAGAAGAAAAACTAGGGAAACACCTGGAACACATGGGCACTGGAAAAAATTTCCTGAACAAAACACCAATGGCTTATGCTCTAAGATCAAGAATCGACAAATGGGATCTCATAAAACTGCAAAGCTTCTGTAAGGCAAAGGACACTGTGGTTAGGACAAAACGGCAACCAACAGATTGGCAAAAGATCTTTACCAATCCTACAACAGATAGAGGCCTTATATCCAAAATATACAAAGAACTCAAGAAGTTAGACCGCAGGGAAACAAATAACCCTATTAAAAAATGGGGTTCAGAGCTAAACAAAGAATTCACAGCTGAGGAATGCCTAATGGCTGAGAAACACCTAAAGAAATGTTCAACATCTTTAGTCATAAGGGAAATGCAAATCAAAACAACCCTGAGATTTCACCTCACACCAGTGCGATTGGCTAAGATCAAAAACTCAGGTGACAGCAGATGCTGGCGAGGATGTGGAGAAAGAGGAACACTCCTCCATTGTTGGTGGGATTGCAGACTGGTAAAACCATTCTGGAAATCAGTCTGGAGGTTCCTCAGAAAATTGGACATTGAACTGCCTGAGGATCCAGCTATACCTCTCTTGGGCATATACCCAAAAGATGCCTCAACATATAAAAGAGACACGTGCTCCACTATGTTCATCGCAGCCTTATTTATAATAGCCAGAAGCTGGAAAGAACCCAGATGCCCTTCAACAGAGGAATGGATACAGAAAATGTGGTACATCTACACAATGGAATATTACTCAGCTATCAAAAACAACGAGTTTATGAAATTCATAGGCACATGGTTGGAACTGGAAAATATCATCCTGAGTGAGCTAACCCAATCACAGAAAGACATACATGGTATGCACTCATTGATAAGTGGCTATTAGCCCAAATGCTTGAATTACCCTAGATCCCTAGAACAAACGAAACTCAAGACGGATGATCAAAATGTGAATGCTTCACTCCTTCTTTAAATGAGGAAAAAGAATACCCTTGGCAGGGAAGGGAGAGGCAAAGATTAAAACAGAGACTTAAGGAACACCCATTTAGAGCCTGCCCCACATGTGGCCCATACATATACAGCCACCCAATTAGACAAGATGGATGAAGCAAAGAAGTGCAGACCGACAGGAGCCGGATGTAGATCGCTCCTGAGAGACACAGCCAGAATACAGCAAATACAGAGGCGAATGCCAGCAGCAAACCACTGAACTGAGAATAGGAACCCCGTTGAAGGAATCAGAGAAAGAACTGGAAGAGCTTGAAGGGGCTCGAGACCCCAAAAGTACAACAATGCCAAGCAACCAGAGCTTCCAGGGACTAAGCCACTACCTAAAGACTATACATGGTCTGACCCTGGACTCTGACCCCATAGGTAGCAATGAATATCCTAGTAAGAGCACCAGTGGAAGGGGAAGCCCTGGGTCCTGCTAAGACTGAACCCCCAGTGAACTAGTCTATGGGGGGAGGGCGGCAATGGGGGGAGGGTTGGGAGGGGAACACCCATAAGGAAGGGGAGGGGGGAAGGGGATGTTTGCCCGGAAACCGGGAAAGGGAATAACACTCGAAATGTATATAAGAAATACTCAAGTTAATAAAAAAAAAAAAGTAACAAAAAAAAAAGTGCAAAGTCATTCCTCTATAGGCAACTGTAAAATCAAAATTAAATGAAAAACTTCTCATTTTAAGAGGGAAGAACCAGGGCTCAGTCATAATCTGAACAAGGCCATATCAAACTCCAGTCATAAGATAACTCAGTGTTCGATGTCTGGGATTCATTCATGAACTTGTGGGTCACTCTAAAGGGTTTAGGTCACTGCTCTGGCTCTGCTTTCGGCAGGACACACAGTTTGTCTTCTAAGCTCTGGCAGGCTCCACTCCACTACTGCTGCTCTTCTTGGAGGTTGCCCCATGGTACTGACATCTGCAAAGTGCTGGTGTCTTCAGCTGCAACTGGGCTTCATGGTGTCCTCAACTAGGCTCACTTCATGGCATCAAAGCTTCAGTTTTCTGCATGACGCCCAGGTCCTAGGCTGTCAACTGCTACTGAGGCTGCATCTTCACCAATGTCCTCCCCTGCCCTCTCCCAGGAACAAGCCTCAGTTGCTCTCCACAATGCTTTCAAAACCAGTACCACCTAGATGACTCTTAAACTGCCAAGTTCATCTACCAGAACAGGGTAAAACCTTGGTCATATCTGGAACACAGCTTCTGTGTGCTGACTCTCTAAAAACACTTTTCAGAAGATTTCACCTCAGTGATACTGGCCCCTTCCTAATCACTAATTTCTCAGCTTGAGACAAGCAGCATTCAGAATCCCAGAAGAGCAAAGGTTTAACATTAGCAGTTCTAGTATATTATTAATCACAGTTGATTCTTCAGGCCCAGCTAAAGAGAACCACAGAATCTTAAGTCAAAATAACAAATAGCCTGATAAAGTCTATAAATTTCTCTGTGTAATTTCCAGAGCCTTCAACATTCTTATCTTCCAAGCTTTTTTTTTTTTTTTTACAGATCGGCTCACCAAGATTAGAACATTCTATTGTTTTTTGTAGCACAAACTTCCAAAGCCTTTCCACAATTCCTGCAAACAACATGGTTATATCTGTCGCTCTAGGTATCAATTTCTGTCCTGGTAAAGGTTCCTAAGGCTGTGATGTAACACCAAGATCAAGCAGCAAGTTGGGGAGGAAAAGGCTTATTTGTATCATACTCTACATCACACTGTTCATCCCTGAAGGACAACAGGAGAGGAAGTCAAACAGAGCAGGAACCTGGTGGTAAGAGCTGATGCAGAAGGCATATAGGAGTTCTGCCTGTTTTCTTTATTTCTTTCTTATTAATTTGATATTTTCTTTATTTACGTTTCAAATGTAAACCCCTTCCTGGTATGCCTTCTGTTAAATGCCTATTTCATGCCAACTCGCCCTGCTTCTATGAGAGTGCTACACCACCAACCCATCCACTACCTACCACCTCCCCACCTTCGCATTCCCCTTCACTGGTGCATCAAGCCTTCAAAGGATCAAGCCTCTCTTCCTATTGATGCCCTGAAAGTCCATCATCTGCTATACATGTGGCTGGAGCCATGGGTTGCTCCTTGTGTATTCTTTGGTTGGTGTTTTAGTCCCTGTGAGCTTTGG
The DNA here is from genome assembly GCF_021556685.1 of Rattus norvegicus. Classification (NCBI taxonomy): domain Eukaryota; kingdom Metazoa; phylum Chordata; class Mammalia; order Rodentia; family Muridae; genus Rattus; species Rattus norvegicus. The sequence goes on from NC_141554.1 coordinate 34,294,307, forward strand.
AGTGTTTGGTTGGTTGATATTGTTCTTCCTATGGGGTTGCAAACCCATTCGGCTACTTCAGTCCTTTCTCAAATTCCTCCATTGGTGACCCTCTTCTCAGTCCAGTGGTTGTCTGTGAGCCTCAGCCTCTGTATTTTCAGGTTCTGTCTGTGTCACTCAGAATACTGCTATATCCGGCTCTTGTCAGCATGCAATTCTTGGTATGGACAATAGTGTCTGGTTTTGGTGGTTGTATGTGGGATGGATTCCCAGGTATGGCAGTCTCTGGATAGACTTTCCTTCAGTCTCTGCTCAATATTTGTCTCTGTATTTTCTACTGTGAGTATTTTGGTACCTCTTTCCAGAAGGACTAACTCATCCACACTTTGGTCTTCCTTCCTTTTGAGTTTCATGTAGTCTGTAAATTTTATCTTGGGTATTCCAAGCTTTTGGTCTAATATACACTTATCAGTGAGTATATATCATGTGTTCTTTTGTGATTGGGTTACCTCACCCAGCACGACATTTTCTTGTTCCCTCCATTTGTCTTAGAATTTCATGAAGTCATTGTTTTTTAATAGCTGAGTAGTACGCCATTGTGTAAGTGTACCACATTGACTGTATGCATTCCTCTCTTGAAGGACATTTAGGTTATTTCCAGATTCTGGCTATTACAAATAAGCATGCCATGGACATAGTGCAGTATGTGTCCTCAATGTATGTTGGATCAACTTTGGGTTTATGCGCATGAGTGGTATAGCAGGGTCCTCAGGTAGTGCAATGTCTAATTTTCTGAGGAACCTCCAGACTGGTTCCCAGAGTGGTTGTACCAGCTTGAAATCCCAGAAACCATGGAGGAACATTCTACTTTTTCCACATCATCCCAGCATCTGCTGTTACCTGAGTTTTTGACCTTAGCCATTCTGAATAGTGTGAGGTGGAGATTTAGGTGGTTTTGATTTATATTTCCCTGATGACTAAGGATGTTGAGCATTTCTCTAGGTTCTTCTCAGCCACTTATTATTTCTCAGTTCAGAATTCTTTGCTTAGATCTGTACCCCACTTTTAATAGGATTATTTGGTCCTCTGGAGTATAACTTCTTGAGTTCTTTGTATATATTAGCTATTAGCCCTCTATTGGGCATAGGTTTGGTAAAGAACTCTTCTCAATCTGTTGGTTGACATTTGTCCTATTGATAGTGTCTTTGCCTTAGAGAAGGTTTTCACTTTTATGAATTCCTATTTGTATACTTGATCTTAGAGCATAAGCCATTGGTGTTCTGTTCAGGAAATTTTCCTCTGTACCCATGTGTTCAGGCTCTTCCCCACTTTCTCTTCTATTAGTTTCAGTGTATCTGGTTTTATGAAGAGGTCCTTGATCCACTTGGACTTGGACTTTGTACAGGGCAATAAGAATGAATCAATTTGCTTTTTTCTACATGCTGACCACAAGTTAGACCAGCCCCATTTGTTGAAAATGCTGTCTTTTATCCCCTGGATGCTTTTAGCTCCTTTGTAAAAACTTAAGTGACGATAGAATGTGGGTTCATTTCTGAGTCTTCAATTCTATTTCATTGATCTACCTGCCTGTCTCTTACCAATACCCTACAGTTCTCATCACAATTGTTTTGTGATACAGCTTGAGGTTAGGGATGGTGATTTCCCCAGAAGTTCTTTTATTGCTGAGAATAGTTTTCACTATCCTGGGTTTTTTGTTATTCCAAATTAATTTGCAAATTGCTCTTTCTAACTATATGAAGAATTGAGTTGGGATTTTGATGGGATCCTTGGCACCTGCTTTTGGCAAGATGGTCATTTTTCCTATATTAATCCTGCCAATCCATGAGCAGGAGAAGTCTTTCTATCTTCTGAGATCTTCTTCAATTTCTTTCTCAGAGACTTGAAGTTCTTGTCATACAGATCTTTCACTTGCTTGGTTAGAGTCACACCAAGGTATATTATAGTGTTTGTGACTATTGTGAAAGTTGTCACTTCCTTAATTTCATTCTCAGCCTGTGTAACTTTTGATTAGAGGAAGGCTACAGATTTGAGTTAACTTTATATAGAGTCATTTTGCTGATGTTTTCTTTTTAGAGTTTAAGAGTTCTCTGGTGGAGATTTTGGGGTCACATAAGTATATTCTCATATCATCTGCAAATAGTGAAATTTTGACTTCTTCCTTTCCCACTTTCATCCACTTTACCTCCTTTGTTGTGAAATTTCTCTGGCTAGGACTTCAAGTACTGTATTGAATATGTAGGTTGGGATTGGGCAGTTTGTCTAGTCCCTTACTTGAATAGGATTGCTTCGAGTGCCTATACTTATCTTGATGGGGCTACTGGTTTGCTGTACATTGCGTTAACCCTGTTTAGACATACGATTATAATTCTAAACCTTTCCAAGACTTACCATGAAGGGGTCTTGAATTTTCCCAAATGCTTTCTCACCACATAGTGAGGTGATCATGTTGTTTTTTTTTTTTTTTTGAGTTTTCTTATATAGTGTATCATGTGGATGGATTCCATTTCCTCATATTGAACCATCCCTGCATCCCCATAGGAAGCCTAATTGATCATGATGGATGATGATTTTCATGTGTTCTTTGACTCAGTTTGCTAGAATTTTTTCTTTTTTTCTTTTATCTATATTAACTTGAATATTTCTTTTTACATTTCGATTGTTATTCCCCTTCCCGGTCTCCGGGCCAACATCCCCCTAACTCCTACACCTCCCCTTCTATATTGGCTTCCCCTCCCCATCCTCCCCAGATTGTCACACTCTCCAAACAATCCCATTTACTGGGGTTTCAGTCTTGGCAGACCAAGGGCTTCCCCTTGCACTGGTGCTCTTATTAGGCTATTCATTGCAACCTATGAAGTTGGAGCCCAGGGTCAGTCCATGTATAGTCTTTGTGAGGGGCTTAGTCCCTGAAGCTCTGGTAGGTTGTAATTGTTGTTCAAATGGGGTCTCGAGCCCCTTCAAGCTCTTCCAGTCCTTTCAAGCTCTTCCAGTCCTTTCTCTGATTCCTTCAACGGAGGTCCCATTCTCAGATCAGTGGTTTGCTGCTGGCATTCGCCTATGTATTGGCTGTATTCTGGCTGTGTCTCTCAGGAGAGATCTACATCTGGTTCCTGTCGGCCTGCACTTCGTTGCTTCATCCATCTTATCTAGTTTGGTGGCTGTACATGTATGGGCTACATGTGGGGCAGGCTCGGAATGGGTGTTCCTTCTGCCTCTGTTCTAAACTTTGCCTCCCTGTTCTCTGCCAAGGGTATTCTTGTTCCCCCCTTTTTTTGGTTCTTTTTTTCGGAGCTGGGGACCGAACCCAGGGCCTTGCGCTTCCTAGGCAAGCGCTCTACCACTGAGCTAAATCCCTAACACCTCATGTTCCCCTTTTAAAGAAGGAGTTAAGCATCCATATTTTGGCCATCGTTCTTGAGTTTCATTTGTTCTGTGCATAGGGTAATTCAAGCATTTGGGCTAATAGCCACTTACCAATGAGTTCAAACCATGTGTGTTTATCTGTGATTGGGTTACCTCACACAGGATGATATTTTCCAGTTCCATCTGTTTGCCTATGAATTTCATAAAGTCATTGTTTTTGATAGCTGAGTAATATTCCATTGTGTAGATGTACCACATTTTCTGTATCCATTCCTCTGTTGAAGGGCATCTGGTTTCTTTCCAGCTTCTGGCTAATATAAATAAGGCTGCTATGAACGGAGTAGAGCACGTGTCTTTGTAATATGTTGGGGCATCTTTTGGGTGTATGCCCAAGAGAGGTATAGCTGGGTCCTCTGGTAGTCTAATGTCCAATTTTCTGAGGAACCTCCATACTGATTTCCAGAATGGTTGTACCAGTCTGCAATCCCACCAACAATGGAGGAGTGTTCCTCTTTCTCCACATCCTAGCCAGCATTTGCTGTCACCTGAGTTTTTGATCTTAGCCATTCTCCCTGGTGGGAGGTGGAATCTCAGGGTTGTTTTGATTTGCATTTCCCTTATGACTAAAGATGTTGAACATATCTTTAGGTGTTTCTCAGCCATTCGGCATTCCTCAGCTGTGAATTCCTTGTTTAGCTCTGAAACCCAGTTTTTTTTTCAATGAGAATGAGAATTTATTTTTGAGTAATACATCCAATGAGAGATTAGTATATAAATTTATAAGGAACTCAGCTTAATTGTAAGGAAATAATCCATCCAAGGTGTTGTTCATTTTCTTGCCTTCCTTTTTTTTCTTTTTTCTTTTTTTCTTTTTTTTTATTAAATTGAGTATTTCTTTTTTCTTTTTCTTTTTTTATTAACTTGAGTATTTCTTATATACATTTCGAGTGTTATTCCCTTTCCCGATTTCCGGGCGAACATCCTCCTAATCCCTCCTCCTCCCCTTCTCTATGGGTGTTCCCCTCCCCATCCTCCCCCCATTGCCGACCTCCCCCCAACAATCTAGTTCACTGGGAGTTCAGTCTTAGCAGGACCCAGGGCTTCCCCTTCCACTGGTGCTCTTACTAGAATATTCATTGCTACCTATGAGGTCAGAGTCCAGGTTCAGTCCATGTATAGTCTTTAGGTAGTGGCTTAGGCCCTGGAAGCTCTGGTTGCTTGGCATTGTTGTACATATGGGGTCTCGAGCCCCTTCAAGCTCTTCCAGTTCTTTCTCTGATTCCTTCAACGGGGGTCCTATTCTCAGTTCAGTGGTTTGCTGCTGGCATTCGCCTCTGTGTTTGCTGTATTCTGGCTGTGTCTCTCAGGAGCGATCTACATCTGGCTCCTGTCAGCCTGCACTTCTTTGCTTCATCCATCTTGTCTAATTGGATGGCTGTATAAGTGTGGGCCACATGTGGGGCAGGCTCTGAATGGGTGTTCCTTCTGTGTCTGTTTTAATCTTTGCCTCTCTATTCCCTGCCACGGGTATTCTTATTCCCCTTTTAAAGAAGGAGTGAAGCATTCACATTTTGATCATCCGTCTTGAGTTTCATTTGTTCTAGGCATCTAGGGTAATTCAAACATTTGGGCTAATAGCCACTTATCAATGAGTGCATACCATGTGTGTTTTTCTGTGATGGGTTACCTCACTTAGGATGATATTTTCCAGTTCCAACCATTTGCCTACGAATTTCATAAAGTCATTGTTTTTGATAGCTGAGTAATATTCCATTGTGTAGATGTACCACATTTTCTGTATCCATTCCTCTGTTGAAGGGCATCTGGGTTCTTTCCAGCTTCTGGCTATTATAAATAAGGCTGCGATGAACATAGTGGAGCACGTGTCTTTTTTATATGTTGAGGCATCTTTTGGGTATATGCCCAAGAGAGGTATAGCTGGATCCTCAGGCAGTTCAATGTCCATTTTTCTGAGGAACCTCCAGACTGATTTCCAGAATGGTTGTACTAGTCTGCAATCCCACCAACAATGGAGGAGTGTTCCTCTTTCTCCGCATCCTTGCCAGCATCTGCTGTCACCTGAGTTTTTGATCTTAGCCATTCTCACTGGTGTGAGGTGAAATCTCAGGGTTGTTTTGATTTGCATTTCCCTTATGACTAAAGATGTTGAACATTTCTTTAGGTGTTTCTCAGCCATTCGGCATTCCTCAGCTGTGAATTCTTTGTTTAGCTCTGAGCCCCATTTTTTAATAGGGTTATTTGTTTCCCTGTGGTCTAACTTCTTGAGTTCTTTGTATATTTTGGATATAAGGCCTCTATCTGTTGTAGGATTGGTAAAGATCTTTTCCCAATCTGTTGGTTGCCGTTTTGTCCTAACCACAGTGTCCTTTGCCTTACAGAAGCTTTGCAGTTTTATGAGATTCCATTTGTCGATTCTTGATCTTAGAGCATAAGCCATTGGTGTTTTGTTTAGGAAATTTTTTCCACTGCCCATGTGTTCCAGATGCTTCCCTAGTTTTTCTTCTATTAGTTTGAGTGTGTCTGGTTTGATGTGGAGGTCCTTGATCCACTTTGACCTAAGCTTTGTACAGGGTGATAAGCATGGATCGATCTGCATTCTTCTACATGTTGCCCTCCAGTTGAACCAGCACCATTTGCTGAAAATGCTGCCTTTTTTCCATTTGTAGGTTTTGGAGAACCACAGAATCTTATGTCAAAATAATGAGTAGCCTGATAAAGTCTATAAATTTGCCTTTGAGACGTTCAAAGCCTTTAACATTCTTATCTTCTATGGTTTTAAAAAATGGCTCACCAAGATTAGAACAGTCTATGGCTTTTATAGCACAAAGTTCCAAAGCCTTTCCACAATCCTCCCGCAAACAACATGGTTATATCTGTCACTCCAGGTACCAATTTCTGTCCTGGTTAAGGTTCCTAAGGCTGTGATGTAACACCAAGACCAAGCAGCAAGTTGGGGAGGAGAGGGCTTTTTTGTATTACACCTCTATATCACACTGTTCATCCCTGAAGGACAACAGGAAAGGAAGTCAAACAGAGCAAGGACCTGAGGCAACAGCTGATGCAGAAGGCATGTAGGAGTTCTGCCTATTTTCTTTTTTCTTTATCCTTTTTTAATTGGATATTTTCTTTATACTTCAAATGTTATCCCTTTTCCTGGTTTCCTCTCTGGAAACACCATATGCCATGCCCACTTCCCTTTTTTCTATGAGGGTGCTCCTGCACTAACCCATACACTACCTCCTGCCTCTGCCTTGGCATTTCCCTACACTTGGTTATCAAGCCTTCACAGGGCCAAAAACCTTTCTAGTGATGCCCTACAATGCCATCAACTGCTATATGGAGGACAGGAGCCATGCGTAACTCCTTTTGTACTCTTTGGTTGGTGTTTTAGTCCTTGTGAGCTCTGGGTTGTTGTGTTCATTGATATTGTTCTTCTTATGGGGTTGCAAACCTGTTTAGCTCCTTAAGGCCTTTCTCTGACTTCTCCATTAGGGACACTCTTCTCAGTCCAATGGTTGTCTGTGGGCCTCAGCCTCTGTATTTTCAGGCTTTTTCCGAACCTATCAGGCTCTTGTCATCATGCATTTCTTTGAATGGACAATAATGTCTGGGTTTGATGATTGTACATGGGATGAATCCAGTCTCTGTATGTCTTTTCCTTCAGTCTCTGCTTCATATTTTGTCTCTGTATTTTCTCCTGTGAGTAGTTTTAATCCATTCTAAGAAGAGTTTCCTGTGAACTTATCCTGTACACTTATCAGTGAGCATATATCATGTGTGTTCATTTGTGATTGGTTTATCTCACTCAGGATGACATTTTCCAATTCCCCCCATTTGCCTAAGAATTTCATAAAGTCATTGTTTTTAATAGGTGAATAGGATTCCATTGTGTAGATGCATCACATTTACTGTATCCATTCCTCTGTTGAAGGACATCTGGGTTATTTCCAGCTTGTGACTATTATAAATAATCATGTTATGAACATAGTGGAGCATGTGTCCTTGTTGGATGTTGGAGCAATTCTTGTATGTATGCCCATGAGAGGTAAAGCTTGCTCCTCAGAAAGTACTATGGCCAAGTTTATGAGTAACAAGCAGACTGATTTCCACAGTGCTTGTACCGGCTTGCAACCCACCAACCGTGGAGGTGTGTTTCTGTTTCTCCACATCATGAAGTTTTTGTTTTAGCCATAATGACTAGTGTGAGGTGGAATCTCAGCACTGTTTGATTTGCATTTCCCCGATGACTAAGGATGTTGAACATTTCCTTAGGTTTTTCTCAGTCATTTGTTATTGTTCAGTTGAGAATTCTTTGTTTAGATTTGTACCCTACTTTTTCATAAGGTTATTTGTTTCTCTGAAGTTTAACTTCTTGAGTTCTTTGTATATATCCTAGATATTAACCCTCTATTGGGTTTAGGATTGGTAAAGTCCCTTTTGCAATCTGTTGGTTGACATTTTGTCCTATTGACAGTGTCGTGTGCCTTGTAGAAGCTTTACAATTTTATGAGGTCCCATTTGTCTATTGTTGCTCTTAAAGCATAAGCCATTGGTGTTTTGATCATGAAATTTTCCCCAGGGCCCATGTGTTCGAGATTCTTCCCCACTTTTTCTTCTATTAGTTTGAGTGTATCTGGTTTGATTCCTTGATCCACTTGGACTTAAGCTTTGTATAGGGTGGTAAGAATGGATGGATCTGGGTTTCTAGCTGGAGCCCGAACCTCGTGGATACCAGCCCACAGCTCCCTGCTCTCAAACCCCTTGGGAGAGAGAGCTCACCGCCCAGACAGGTGGGCACTCCTCAGACTGCAGAGCAGGAGAGACTGCAAATACTGCCCACCTTTGCCCACATCCATGGCCCAAGAGGAAATTGAATATGGCCTCTGGGAACAGGAAGATAGGGGCACTCAAGGGGCAGGTCCCCTGCGGTCCAGACACCACCTGGATCTGAAGGGACCCAGTTGACAAGTCCCTGCACCCTAATCCCATGGGAGGGAGAGCTAAAACTTCACAGACGCAGACACACCTGGGAAGCCAGAAGAGACTACACTCTGCCCACATCTCTGACTCCAGAGGAAAACACCTTATGCCCTCTGGGACACTGGTGCACTGTTGCTCAGGGAAAAGGCAGTGCAGGCTCTCCTGGTTGCCACTCTCATGGAGAACTCAAAAGCAGCCCCCACGAGCAATTTGAGCCCCGGGACCACAGGTAAGACGAACTATTCTGCTCCAAGTGACCTGCGTGGTGGACTCAGGACACAGGCCCACAGGAACAGCTGAAGACCAGTATATAGGAAAGACTACACGCCTGAAAGAAGAACACTCTGTTCGCATAACTGGCTGAAAGAAAACAGAAAAACAGGTCTACAGCACGCCTGACACACGGGACTATAGGACAGTCTAGCCACTTCAGAAATAGCAGAACAGGGTACACCCGAGACAACCTGATGGTGAGAGGCAAGCGCAGGAAACCAAGCAACAGAAACCAAGACTACATGCATCATCGGAGCCCAATTCTCCCACCAAAGCAAACACTGAATATCCAAACACACCAGAAAAGCAAGATCTAGATTTAAAATCACATTTGATCATGATGCTAGAGGACTTCAAGAAAGACATGAAAAACTCCCTTAGAGAAATGCAGAAAAACATAAATAAGGAGAAGCCTATGGAGAGGAATCACAAAAATCCCTGAAAGAATTCCAGGAAAACACAATCAAACAGGTGAAGGAATTACAAATGGAAATAGAAGCAATAAGGAAAGCACAAAGGGAGAAAACCCTCGATATAGAAACTCAAAGGAAGAGACAAGGTACCACAGATACAAGCATCACCAACAGAATACAAGAGATAGAAGAGAGAATATCAGGCGAAAAGATTCCATAGAAATCATCGACACAACTGTCAAAAATAATGTAAAACGGAAAAAGCTACTGGTCCAAAACATACAGGAAATCCAGGACTCAATGAGAAGATCAAACCTAAGGATAATAGGTATAGAAGAGAGTGAAGACCTCCAGCTCAAAGGACCAGTAAATATCTTCAACAAAATCATAGAAGAAAATTCCCTAACATAAAGAAAGAGATGACCACAAACATACAAGAAGCCTACAGAACTCCAAATAGATTGGACCAGAAAAGAAACTCCTCCCATCACATAATAGGCAAAACACCAAATTCACAAAACAAAAAAAGAATATTAAAAGAAGTAAGGGGAAAAGGTCAAGTAACTTATAAAGGCAGACCTATCAGAATCACACCAGACTTGTCAGCAGAGACTATGAAAGCCAGAAGATCTGGTACAGATGTCATACAGACCATAAGAGAACACAGATGCCAGCCCAGGTTACTGTATCCTACAAAACTCTCAATTAACTTAGATGGAGAAACCAAGATATTACATCACAAAACCAAATTTACACAATATCTTTCTACAAATTCAGCCCTACAAAGGATAATAAATGGTAAAGCCCAACATAAGGAGGCAAGCTATACCCTAGAAGAAGCAAGAAACTAAACATCTTGGCAACAAAAGAAGGAGAAGAAAAGCACACAAACATAGCCTCACATACAAATATGAATATAACAGGAAGCAATAATCACTATTCCTTAATATCTCTCAACATCAAAGGTCTGAACTCTGCCAAATAAAGACATAGATTAACAAACTGGATGTGCAATGAGGACCCAGCATTCTGCAGCCTACAGGAAACAAACCACAGAGACAAAGACAGACACTACCTCAGAGTGAAAGGCTGGAAAACAACTTTCCAAGCAAATGGTCTGAAGAAGTAAGCTGGAGAAGCCATTCTAATATCGAATAAAATTGATTTCCAAATAAATGTCATGAAACAAGATAAGGAAGGACACTTCATATTCATCAAAGTAAAAACCCACCAAGATGAAATCACAATCCTAAATATCTATGCTCCAAATACAAGGGCACCTACATACGTAAAAGAAACCCTACTAAAGCTCAAAGCAGACATTGCTCCTCACACAATAATAATAGGAGATTTCAACACCCCACTCTCATCAATGGACAGGTCATGGAAACAGAAATTAAACAGAGAAATAGGCAGACTATGAGAAGTCATGAACCAAATGGACTTAACAGATATTTATAGAACATCCTATCATAAAACAAAGGATATACCTTCTTCTCTCCACCTCATGGTACTTTCTCTGAAACAGAACATAAAACAGGGTTCAACAGATACAGAACGATAGAAATAATACCATGTGTCCTATCAGACCAGCACAGGCTAAAGCTGGTCTTCAATAACAATAAGGGGAAAAGGCTCACATATACAAGGAAGGTGAACAATGCTCTACTCAATGATAACCTGGTCAAGGAGGAAAGAAAGAAAAAATTAAAGACTTCTTAGAAGTTAATGAAAATGAAGGTACAAAATACCCAAACTTATGGGACACAATGAAAGCTGTGCTAAGAAGAAAACTCAAAGCTCTCAGTGCCTGCAGAAAGAAACAGGAGAGAGCATATATCAGCAGCTTGACAGCACACCTAAAAGCTCTAGAATGAAAAGAAGCAAATACATCCAGGAGGAGAAGAAGGCAGGAAATAATCAAACTCAGAACTGAAATCAACCAAGTAGAAACAAAAAGGATCATATAAAGAATCAACAGAACCAAAAGTTGGTTCTTTGAGAAAATAGTGAGAGGACACAGAGAGTGTGTCCAAATTAACAAAATCACAAATGAAAAGGGAAACATAAACACAGAATTAGAGAAAATTTAAAAGATCATGAGATCCTACTACAAGAGCCTATATTCAACAAAACTTGAAAATCTGCAGGAAATGGACAATTTCCTAGACAGATACCAGGTACCTAAGTTAAATCGGGGACAGATATACCATTTAAACAACCCCATAACTCCTAAAGAAATAGAAGCAGTCATTAAAGATCTCCAAACCAAAAAGAGCCCATGTCCAGGTGGCTTCAATGCAGAATTCTATCAGACCTTCATAGAAGACCTCATACCAATACTATCCAAACTATTCCACAAAATTGAAACTGACGGAGCACTACCGAATTCCTTCTATGAAGGCACAAGTACTCTTACACCTAAACCACACAAAAACACAACAAAGAAAGAGAACTTCAGACCAATTTCTCTTATGAATATCGACACAAAAATACTCAGTATAATTCTGGCAAAACGAATCCAAGAGCACATCAAAACAATCATCCACCATGATCAAGTAGGCTTCATCCCAGTCATGCAGGGATGGTTTAATATATGGAAAACCATCGACGTGATACATTACATAAACAAACTGAAAGAACAAAACAACATGATCATTTCGTTAGATGCTGAGAAAGCATTTTACAAAATTCAACACCTCTTTATGATAAAAGTCCTTGAAATAATAGGAATTCAAGGCCCATACCTGAACATAGTAAAATCCCTATACAGCAAACCAGTAGCTAACATTAAACTAAATGGAGAGAAACTTGAAGCAATCCCACTAAAATCAGGGACTAGAAATGGCTGCCCAGTCTATCCCTACTTATTCAATATAGTTCTTGAGCTTCTAGCGAGAGCAATCAAATAACAAAAGGAGATCAAATGATACAGATTTGAAAGAAAGAAGTCAAAATATCAATATTTGCAGACGATATGATAGTATATTTAAGTGATCCCAAAAGTTCCACCAGAGACCTACTAAACCTGATAAACACCTTCAGGAAAGTGTTTGGGTATAAAATTAACTCAAATAAATCAGTAGCCTTCCCCTACATATAAGAGAAACAAGCTGAGAAAGAAATTAGGGAAAAGACACCATCCCTAATAGTCCCAAGTAATATAAAATACCTCGGCTGGAATTTCACCAAGCAAGTAAAAGGTCTGTATGATAAGAACTTCAAGCCTCTGAAGAAAGAAATTGAAGAAGTCCTCAGAAGATGGAAAGATCTCCCATGCTCATGGATTGGCAGGATTAATATAGTAAAAATGGCCATTTTACGAAAAGCGATCTACAGATTCAATGCAATCCCCATCAAAATACCAATCCAATTCTTCAAAGAGTTAGACAGAACAATTGGCAAATTCATCTGGAATAACAAAAAACCCAGGATAGCTAAAACTATCCTCAACAATAAAAGGACTTCAGGGGGAATCACTATCCCTGAACTCAAGCAGTATTACAGAGCAATAGTGATAAAAACTGCATGGTATTGGCACAGAGAAAGACAGATAGACCAGTGGAATAGAATTGAAGACCCAGAAATGAACCCAAGTGCCTATGGTCACTTGATTTTTGACAAAGGAGCCAAAACCATCCAATGGAAAAAAGATAGCATTTTCAGCAAATGGTGCTAGTTCAACTGTATGTCATTCATGTATGAATGCAGATCGATCCATGCTTATCACCCTGTACAAAGCTGAAGTCAAAGTGAATCAAGGACTTCCACATCAAAACAGATACATTCAAATTAATAGCAGAAAAAGTAGGGAAGCCTCTTGAACATATGGGCACTGGAGAAAATTTCCTGAACAAAACACCAATGGCTTATGCTCTAAGATCACGAATCGACAAATGGAATCTCATAAAACTGGAAAGCTTCTGTAAGTCAAAGGACACTGTTGTTAGGAGAAAGTGACAAACAACAGATTGGGAAAAGGTCTTTACCAATCCTACAACTGATAGAGGGATTATATCGAAAATATACAAAGAACTCAAGAAGTTAGACAGCAAGGAAACAAATAACCCTATTAAAAATGGTGTTCAGACCTCAACAAAGAATTCACAGCTGACGAATATCGAATGGCTAAGAAACACCTAAAGAAATGTTCAACATCTTTAGTCATCAGGGAAATGAAAATCAAAACAACAGCCCTGAGATTCTACCTCACACCAGTGAGAATGGCTGAGATCAAAAACTCAGGTGACAGCAAATGCTGGTGAGGATGTGGAGAAAGAGGAACACTCCCCCATTGTTGGTGGGATTGCAGGCTGGTACAACCACCCTGGAAATAAGTCTGGAGGTTCCTCAGAAAATTGGACATTGAACTACCTGAGGACCCAGCTATACCTCTCTTGGGCATACACCCAAAAGATGCCCCAGCATATTACAAAGACATGTGCTCCACTATGTTCATACCAGCCTTATTTATATTAGCCAGAAGCTGGAAAGAACCCAGATGCCCTTCAACAGAGGAATGGATACAGAAAATGTGGTACATCTACACAGTGGAATATTACTCAGCTATCAAAAACAATGACTTTATGAAATTCATAAGCAAATGGAGGCAACAGGAAAATATCATCCTGTGTGAGGTAACCCAATCACAGAAAAACACACATGGTATCCACTTTCTGATAAGTGGCTATTAGCCCAAATGCTTGAATTACCCTAGACCCACAGAACACATGAAACTCAAGAAGGATGAATAAATGCGAATGCTTCACTCCTTCTTTAAAAGGGGTACAAGAATACCCTTGGCAGGGGATAAGGAGGCAAACTTTAGAACAGAGGCAGAAGGAACACCCATTCAGAGCCTGCCCCATATGTAACCTATACATATACAGCCACCAAACTAGATAAGATGGATGAAGCAAAGCAGTGCAGGCCGAGAGGAACCGGATGTAGATCTCTTCTGAGAGACACACCCAGAATACAGCAAATACATAGGTGAATGCCAGCAGCAAACCACTGATCTGAGAACGGGACCTCCATTGAAGGAATCTTAAAAGGACTGAAAGAGCTTGAAGGGGCTTGAGATCCCATATGAACCACAATTCCAACCAACCAGAGTTCCAAAACTCAGCCCCTACCCAAAGAGTATAAATGGACTGACCCTGGGCTCCAACCTCACAGATAGCAACGCCTACCCTAGGAAGAGCACCAGTGGAAGGGGAAGCCCTTCGTCCTGACAATACTGAAACCCCAGTAAACGGGATTGCTGGGGGGAGGGTGGTAATGGGGGGAGGGTGAGGAGGGGAACACCCATATAGAAGGGGAGGGGGAGTTAGAGAGATGTTGTCCCAGAAACAGGGAAGGTGAAAAACAATTGAAATGTAAATAAGAAATACTTAAGTTAATAAAGATGGGGGAAAAAAAGAAAGAAACAAAAAGGAATCATCCACACAACTGTCAAGGATAATGTTAAACGGGAAAAGCAACTGTTCCAAAACATACAGGAAATCCAGGACTCAATGAGAAGATCAAACCTAAGGATAATAAGTATAGAATAGAGTGAAGACGCCCACCTCAAAGGACCAGTAAATATCTTCAACAAAATCATAGAAGAAAACTTACCTAACCTAGAGAATGAGATGCCCATAAACATACAAGAAGCCTACAGAACTCCAAATAGATTGGACCAGAAAAGAAACTCCTCCCATCACATAAAAGACAAAGCACCAAATGCACAAAACAAAGAAAGAATATTAAAAGAAGTAAGGGGAAAAGGTCAAGTAACACATGAAGGCAGACCTATCAGAATCACACCAGACTTGTCAACAGAGACTATGAAAGCCAGAAGATCCGGTACAGATGTCATACAGACCATAAGAGAACACAAATGCCAGCCCAGGTTGCTGCATCCTGCAAAACTCTCAATTAACATAGATGGAGAAACCAAGATATTCCATGACAAAACCAAATTTACACAATATCTTTCTACAAATTCAGCCCTACAAAGGATAATAAATGGTAAAGCCCAACATAAGGAGGCAAGCTATACCCAAGGAAAAGCAAGAAAGTAATCGTGTTGGCAAGAAAACAAAGAGAAGAAAAGCACACAAACATAATCTCACATCCAAATATGAATATAACAGGAAGCAATACTCACTATTCCTTAATATCTCTCAACATCAAAGGTCTCAACTCTGCCAAAGAAAGGCATAGATGAACAAACTGGATATGCAATGAGGACCCAGCATTCTGCTGCCTACAGGAAACAAACCACAGAGACAAAGACAGACACTACCTCAGAGTGAAAGGCTGGGAAACAACTTTCCAAGCAAATGGTCTGAAGAAGTAAGCTGGAGAAGCCATTCTAATATCAAATAAAATCTATTTCCAACTAAAAGTCATCAAACAAGATAAGGAAGGACACTTCATATTCATCAAAGGAAAAATCCCCTATATGAACTCTCAATCCGAAATATCTATGCTCCAAATACAAGGGCACCTACATACATAAAAGAAACCTTACTAAAGCTCAAAGCACACATTGCACCTCACACAATAATAGTAGGAGATTTCAACACCCCACTCTCATCAATGGAGAGATCATGCAAACAGAAATTAAACAGAGACATAGGCAGACTATGAGAAGTCATGAACCAAATGGACTTAACAGATATTTATAGAACATTCTATCCTAAAACACAGGATATACCTTCTTCTCTCCACCTCATGGTACTTTCTCCGAAACAGACCATAAAACAGGCTTCAATAGATACATAATGATAGAAATAATACCATGTGTCCTATCAGACCAGCACGGGCTAAAGCTGGTCTTCAGCAATAATAAGGGAAGAACACCCACATATACATGGAAGTTGAACAATGCTCTACTCAATGATAACCTGGTCAAGAGAGAAATTAAACACTTCTTAGAAGTTAATGAAAATGAAGGTACAAAATACCCAAACTTATGGGACACAATGAAAGCTGTGCTAAGAGGAAAACACATAGCTCTGGGTGCCTGCAGAAAGAAAGAGGAGAGAGCATATATCAAGAGCTTGACAGCACACCTAAAAGCTTTAGAGTGAAAAGAAGCAAATACATCCAGGAGGAGAAGAAGGCAGGAAATAATCAAACTCAGAACTGAAATCAACCAAGTAGACACAAAAAGGACCATATAAAGAATCAACAGAACCAAAAGTTGGTTCTTTGAGAAAAATCAACAAGATAGATAAACCCTTAGCCAGACTAGTGAGAAGACACAGAGAGTGTGTCCAAATTAACAAAATCAGAAATGAAAAGGGAAACATAAACACAGAATCAGAGAAAATTTAAAAAATCATAAGATCCTACTACAAGAGCCTATATTCAACAAAACTTGAAAATCTGCAGGAAATGGACAATTTCCTAGAGAGATACCAGTTACCGAAGTTAAATCAGGAACAGATATACCATGTAAACAACCCCATAACTCCTAAAGAAATAGAAGCAGTCATTAAAGGTCTCCCAACCAAAATGAGCCCAGGTCCAAATGGGTTCAATGCAGAATTCTATCAGACCTTCATAGAAGACCTCATACCAATACTATCTAAAATATTCCACAAAATTGAAACGGATGGAGCACTACCGAATTCCTTCTATGAGGGCACAATTACTCTTATACCTAAACCACACAAAGACCCAACAAAGAAAGAGAACTTCAGACCAATTTCCTTTATGAATATCGACGCAAAAATACTCAATAGCATTCTGGCAAAACGAATTCAAGAGCACATCAAAACAATCATCCACCATGATCAAGCAGGTTTTGTCCCAGGCATGCAGGGATGGTTTAATATATGGAAAACCACTGACGTGTCCATTACATAAACAAACTGAAAGAACAAAGCCATATGATCATTTCACTAGATGCTGAGAAAGCATTTTACAAAATTCAACACCTCTTTATGATAAAAGTCCTTGAAATAATAGGAATCAAAGGCCCATACCTAAACATAGTAAAATCCCTATAGAGCAAACCAGTAGCTAACATTAAACTAAATGGAGAGAAAGTTAAAGCAAACCCACTAAAATCAGGGACTATACAAGGCTGCTCACTCTCTCCCTACTTATTTAGTACATATAGTTCTTGAACTTCTAGCTAGAGCAATCGGACAACAAAAGGGGATCAAAGGGATCCAGATTGGAAAAGAAGTCAAAATATCAATATTTGCAGATGATATGATAGTATACTTAAGTGATCCCAAAAGTTCCACCAGAGAACTACTAAACTGATAAACACCTTCAGCAAAGTGTTTGGGTATAAAATTAACTCAAATAAATCAGTAGCCTTCCTCTACACAAAAGAGAAACAAGCCAAGAAAGAAATTAGGGAAATGACACTCTTCATAATAGTTCCAAATAATATAAAATAACTCTGTGTGACTTTAACCAAGCAAATAAAAGATCTGTATGATAAGAACTTCAAGCCTCTGAAGAAAGCAATTGACGAAGACCTCAGAAGATGGAAAGATCTCCCATGCTCATGGATTAGCAGGATTAATTTAGTTAAAATGGTCATTTTACAAAAATCGATCTACAGATTCAATGCAATCCCCGTCAAAATACCAATCCAGTTCTTCAGAGAGGTAGACAGAACAATTTGCAAATTCATCTAGAATAACAAAAAGCCCAGGATAGCTAAAACTATCCTTAACAATAAAAGGACTTCAGGGGGAATGACAATCCCTGAACTCAAGCAGTATTACAGAGCAATAGTGATAAAAACTGGTATTGGTACAGAGACAGACAGATAGACCAGTGGAATAGAATTGAAGACCCAGAAATGAACCCACACACCTATGGTCACTTGATTTTTGACAAAGGAGCCAAAACCATACAATGGAAAAAAGATAGCCTTGTCAGCAAATGGTGCTGGTTCAACTGGAGGTCAGTAGGTAGAAGAATGCATATCAATCCATGCTTATCACCCTGTACAAACCTTAAGTCCAACTGGATAAAGGACTTCCACATCAAAACAGATACACTAAAACTAATAGATGAAAAAGTGGGGAAGCATATCGAACACATGGGCATTGGAGAAAATTTCCCGAAGAAAACACGAGTGGCTTATGCTCTAAGATCAAGAATTGACAAATGGGATCTCATAAAACTGCAAAGCTTCTG
Organism: Rattus norvegicus; assembly: GCF_021556685.1. NCBI lineage: Eukaryota > Metazoa > Chordata > Mammalia > Rodentia > Muridae > Rattus > Rattus norvegicus. Next base: position 34,312,516 of record NC_141554.1, read on the forward strand.
TAAGGCAAAGGACACTGTGGTTAGGACAAAACGACAACCAACAGATTGGAAAAGATCTTTACCAATCATACAACAGATAGAGGGCTTATATCCAAAGTATACAAAGAACTCACGAAGTTAGACCGCAGGGAGACAAATAACCCTATTAAAACTGGGTTTCACATTCAGAGCCTGCCCCACATGTGACCCATACACATACAGCCATCCAATTAGACAAGATGGATGAAGCAAAGAAGTGCAGGCCGACATGAGCCGGATGTAGATCGCTCCTGACAGATACAGCCAGAATACAGCAAATACAGAGGCGAATGCCAGCAGCAAACCACTGAACTGAGAATAGGAACCCCGTTGAAGGAATCAGAGAAAGAACTGGAAGAGCTTGAAGGGGCTCGAGACCCCATATGTACAACAATGCCAAGCAACCAGAGCTTCCAGGGACTAAGCCAATACCTAAAGACTATACATGGACTGACCCGGGACTCTGACCTCATAGGTAGCAATGAATATCCTGGTAAGAGCACCAGTGGAAGGGGAAGCCCTGGGTCCTGCTAAGACTGAACTCCCAGTGAACTAGATTGTTGGGGGGAGGTCGGCAATGGGTGGAGGATGGGGAGGGGAACACCCATAGAGAAGGGGAGGAGGAGGGATTAGGGGGATGTTTGCCTAGAAATTGGGAAAGGGAATAACACTCGAAATGTATATAAGAAATACTCAAGTTAATAAAAGAAAAAGAAAAAAGAAATACTCAAGTTAATAAAAAAAAGAAAAAAGAAAAAAAAGGAATGGAAGAAAATGAACAACACCTTGGATGGATTATTTCCTTACAATTAAGCTGAGTTCCTTATAAATTTATATACTAATCTCTCATTGGATGTATTACTCAAAAATAAATTCTCATTCTCATTGAAAAAAAAAACTGGGTTTCAGAGCTAAACAAGGAATTCACAGCTGAGGAATGCCGAATGGCTGAGAAACACCTAAAGAAATGTTCAACATCTTTAGTCATAAGGGAAATGCAAATCAAAACAACCCTGAGATTTCACCTCACACCAGTGAGAAGGGCTAAGATCAAAAACTCAGGTGACAGCAAATGCTGGCTAGGATGTGGAGAAAGAGGAACACTCCTCCATTGTTGGTGGGATTGCAGACTGGTACAACCATTCTGGAAATCAGTATGGAGGTTCCTCAGAAAATTGGACATTAGACTACCTGAGGACCCAGCTATACCTCTCTTGGGCATACACCCAAAAGATGCCCCAACATATTACAAAGACACGTGCTCTACTACGTTCATAGCAGCCTTATTTATATTAGCCAGAAGCTGGAAAGAACCCAGACACCCTTCAACAGAGGAATGGATACAGAAAATGTGGTACATCTACACAATGGAATATTACTCAGCTATCAAAAACATTGACTTTATGAAATTCATAGGCAAACGGATGGAACTGGAAAATATCATCCTGTGTGAGGTAACCCAATCACAGATAAACACACATGGTTTGAACTCATTGATAAGTGGCTATTAGCCCAAATGCTTGAAATACCCTATGCAGAGAACCCATGAAACTCAAGAATGATTACCAAAATATGGATGCTTCACTCCTTCTTTAAAAGGGGAACAAGAATACACTTGGCAGGGAACAGGGAGGCAACCTTAGAACAGAGGAAGAAGGAACACCCATTCCGAGCCTGCCCCACATGTAACCCATACATATACAGCCACCAAACTAGATAAGATGGATGAAGCAAAGAAGTGCAGGCCGACAGGAACCGGATGTAGATCTCTCCTGACAGAGAAACCCAAAATACAGCCAATACATAGGCGAATGCCAGCAGCAAACCACTGATCTGAGAACGGGACCTCCGTTGAAGGAAACAGAGAAAGGACTGGAAGAGCTTGAAAGGACTGGAAGAGCTTGAAGGTGCTCGAGACCCCATTTGAACAACAATTACAACCTACCAGAGCTTCAGGGACTAAGCCCCTCACAAAGACTATACATGGACTGACCCTGGGCTCCAACCTCATAGGTAGCAATGAATAGCCTAATAAGAGCACCAGTGCAAGGGGAAGCCCTTGGTCCTGCCAAGACTGAAACCCCAGTAAACAGGATTGTTTGGGAGAGTGTGACAATCCAGGGAGGATGGGAAGGGGAAGCCAATATAGAAGGGGAGGTGTAGGAGTTAGGGGGATGTTGGCCCGGAGACCGGGAAGGGGAATAACAATCGAAATGTAAAAAGAAATATTCAAGTTAATATAGATAAAAGAAAGAAAGAAAAAATTCTAGCAAACTGAGTCAAAGAACACATCAAAATCATCATCCATCATGATCAATTAGGCTTCATCTGGGGATGCAGGGATGGTTCAATATGAGGAAATGGAATCCATCCACATGAAACACTATATAAGAAAACTCAAAAAAAAAAAACAACATGATCACCTCACTATGTGGTGAGAAAGCATTTGGGAAAATTCAAGACCCCTTCATGGTAAGTCTTGGAAAGGTTTAGAAGTATAATCGTATGTCTAAACAGGGTTAACGCAATGTACAGCAAACCAGTAGCCCCATCAAGATAAGTATAGGCACTCGAAGCAATCCTATTCAAGTAAGGGACTAGACAAACTGCCCAATCCCAACCTACATATTCAATACAGTACTTGAAGTCCTAGCCAGAGAAATATCACAACAAAGAAGGTAAAGTGGATGAAAGTGGGAAAGGAAGAAGTCAAAATTTCACTATTTGCAGATGATATGAGAATATACTTATGTGACCCCAAAATCTCCACCAGAGAACTCTTAAACTCTAAAAAGAAAACATCAGCAAAATGACTCTATATAAAGTTAACTCAAATCTGTAGCCTTCCTCTAATCAAAAGTTACACAGGCTGAGAATGAAATTAAGGAAGTGATAACTTTCACAATAGTCACAAACACTATAATATACCTTGGTGTGACTCTAACCAAGCAAATAAAAGATCTGTATGACAAGAACTTCAAGTCTCTGAGAAAGAAATTGAAGAAGATCTCAGAAGATAGAAAGACTTCCCCTGCTCATGGATTGGCAGGATTAATATAGGAAAAATGACCATCTTGCCAAAAGTAGGTGCCAAGGATCCCCATCAAAATCCCAACTCAATTCTTCATAGAGTTAGAAAGAGCAATTTGCAAATTAATTTGGAATAACAAAAAACCCAGGATAGTGAAAACTATTCTCAGCAATAAAAGAACTTCTGGGGGAATCACCATCCCTAACCTCAAGCTGTATCACAAAACAATTGTGATGAGAACTGTAGGGTATTGGTAAGAGACAGGCAGGTAGATCAATGAAATAGAATTGAAGACTCAGAAATGAACCCACATTCTATCGTCACTTAAGTTTTTACAAAGGAGCTAAAAGCATCCAGGGGATAAAAGACAGCATTTTCAACAAATGGGGCTGGTCTAACTTGTGGTCAGCATGTAGAAAAAAGCAAATTGATTCATTCTTATTGCCCTGTACAAAGTCCAAGTCCAAGTGGATCAAGGACCTCTTCATAAAACCAGATACACTGAAACTAATAGAAGAGAAAGTGGGGAAGAGCCTGAACACATGGGCACAGAGGAAAATTTCCTGAACAGAACACCAATGGCTTATGCTCTAAGATCAAGTATACAAATAGGAATTCATAAAAGTGAAAACCTTCTCTAAGGCAAAGACACTATCAATAGGACAAATGTCAACCAACAGATTGAGAAGAGTTCTTTACCAATCCTATGCCCAATAGAGGGCTAATAGCTAATATATACAAAGAACTCAAGAAGTTATACTCCAGAGGACCAGATAATCCTATTAAAAGTGGGGTACAGATCTAAGCAAAGAATTCTGAACTGAGAAATAATAAGTGGCTGAGAAGAACCTAGAGAAATGTTCAACATCCTTAGTCATCAGGGAAATATAAATCAAAACCACCTAAATCTCCACCTCACACTATTCAGAATGGCTAAGGTCAAAAACTCAGGTAACAGCAGATGCTGGGATGATGTGGAGAAAGTAGAATGTTCCTCCATGGTTTCTGGGATTTCAAGCTGGTACAACCACTCTGGGAACCAGTCTGGAGGTTCCTCAGAAAATTAGACATTGCACTACCTGAGGACCCTGCTATACCACTCATGCGCATAAACCCAAAGGTTGATCCAACACACATTGAGGACACATACTGCACTATGTCCATGGTATGCTTATTTGTAATAGCCAGAATCTGGAAATAACCTAAATGTCCTTCAAGAGAGGAATGCATACAGTCAATGTGGTACACTTACACAATGGCGTACTACTCAGCTATTAAAAAACAATGACTTCATGAAATTCTAAGACAAATGGAGGGAACAAGAAAATGTCGTGCTGGGTGAGGTAACCCAATCACAAAAGAACACATGATATATACTCACTGATAAGTGTATATTAGACCAAAAGCTTGGAATACCCAAGATAAAATTTACAGACTACATGAAACTCAAAAGGAAGGAAGACCAAAGTGTGGATGAGTTAGTCCTTCTGGAAAGAGGTACCAAAATACTCACAGTAGAAAATACAGAGACAAATATTGAGCAGAGACTGAAGGAAAGTCTATCCAGAGACTGCCATACCTGGGAATCCATCCCACATACAACCACCAAAACCAGACACTATTGTCCATACCAAGAATTGCATGCTGACAAGAGCCGGATATAGCAGTATTCTGAGTGACACAGACAGAACCTGAAAATACAGAGGCTGAGGCTCACAGACAACCACTGGACTGAGAAGAGGGTCACCAATGGAGGAATTTGAGAAAGGACTGAAGTAGCCGAATGGGTTTGCAACCCCATAGGAAGAACAATATCAACCAACCAAACACTCCAAAGCTCACAGGAACTAAAACACCAACCAAAGAATACACAAGGAGCAACCCATGGCTCCAGCCACATGTATAGCAGATGATGGACTTTCAGGGCATCAATAGGAAGAGAGGCTTGATCCTTTGAAGGCTTGATGCACCAGTGAAGGGGAATGCGAAGGTGGGGAGGTGGTAGGTAGTGGATGGGTTGGTGGTGTAGCACTCTCATAGAAGCAGGGCGAGTTGGCATGAAATAGGATTTAACAGAAGGCATACCAGGAAGGGGTTTACATTTGAAACGTAAATAAAGAAAATATCAAATTAATAAGAAAGAAATAAAGAAAGCAGGCAGAACTCCTATATGCCTTCTGCATCAGCTCTTGCCACCAGGTTCCTGCTCTGTTTGACTTCCTCTCCTGTTGTCCTTCAGGGATGAACAGTGTGATGTAGAGTATGATACAAATAAGCCTTTTCCTCCCCAACTTGCTGCTTGATCTTGGTGTTACATCACAGCCTTAGGAACCTTTACCAGGACAGAAATTGATACCTAGAGTGACAGATATAACCATGTTGTTTGCAGGAATTGTGGAAAGGCTTTGGAAGTTTGTGCTACAAAAAACAATAGAATGTTCTAATCTTGGTGAGCCGTTCTGTAAAAAAAAAAAAAAAAAAAAAAAAAAAAAAAGCTTGGAAGATAAGAATGTTAAAGGCTCTGGAAATTACACAGAGAAATTTATAGACTTTATCAGGCTATTTGTTATTTTGACTTAAGATTCTGTGGTTCTGAGTTGTTTCCTGGCTTCCTTCTGGTGAGGATGTAGAACTCAGCCCCTCCCGCACCATGCCTTCCTGGATGCTGCTGCCTTGCTCCCACCTTAAAGATAATGGATGGAACCTCGGAACCTATTCACAGTTCAGGTGACAGATATGAGAAGGCAACCTGGGTGACTTTGTATTTGATAATTCTTTATTACATTGTTCAAGGCCAGTATGACGGACACCACCAGAACCTGAAGGAAACAGACCGGGTAAACAGTTCTCTGCACCCAAATCCCGTGGGAGGGAGAGCTAAACCTTCAGAGAGGCAGACAAGCCTGGGAAACCAGAAGAGACTGCTCTCTGCACACACATCTCGGACGCCAGAGGAAAAAGCCAAAGACCATCTGGAGCCCTGGTGCACTGAAGCTCCCGGAAGGGGCGGCACAGGTCTTCCTGGTTGCTGCCGCTGCAGAGAGCCCGTGAGCAGCACCCCACGAGCGAACTTGAGCCCCGGGACCACAGGTAAGACCAACTTTTCTGCTGCAAGAAAGCTGCCTGGTGAGCTTGGGACACACGGAAGCAGAATTCCTCTAGGACCGCGCACGTTCTGTGTTTACCGGAAGTCCCACACCCGCGGATCCCGGCTCGCAGCAGCTCTCTGCCCCCAGACCCTGTGAGAGAGAGACCCAACCACCTGGTCAGGTGGGCACTCTTGAGGCTGCAGAGCGGAAGAGACCAACAACACTGCTCACCCCTGCCCACATCCCTGGCCCAAGAGGAAACTGTATAAGGCCTCTGGGCTCCCGTGGGGGAGGGCCCAGGAGCGGTAGGACCCCTGTTCCTGAGACACCACCAGAAACTGAAGGAAACAGACCGGATAAACAGTTCTCTGCACCCAAATCCCGTGGGAGGGAGAGCTGAACCTTCAGAGAGGCAGACAAGCCTGGGAAACCAGAAGAGACTGCTCTCTGCACACACATCTCGGACGCCAGAGGAAAAAGCCAAAGACCATCTGGAACCCTGGTGCACTGAAGCTCCCGGAAACGGCGGCACAAGTCTTCCTGGTTGCTGCCGCTGCAGAGAGCCCGTGGGCAGCACACCTCGAGCGAACTTGAGCCTCGGGACCACAGGTAAGACCAACTTTTCTGCTGCAAGAAAGCTGCCTGGTGAACTCAAGACACAGGCCCACAGGAACAGCTGAAGACCTGTAGAGAGGAAAAACTACATGCCCAAAAGCAGAACACTCTGTCCCCATAACTGACTGAAAGAGAGGAAAACAGGTCTACAGCACTCCTGACACACAGGCTTATAGGACAGTCTAGCCACTGTCAGAAATAGAAGAACAAAGTAACACTAGAGATAATCTGATGGCGAGAGGCAAGCCCAGGAACCCAAGCAACAGAAACAAAGACTACATGGCACCATCGGAGCCCAATTCTCCCATCAAAACAAACATGGAATATCCAAACACACCAGAAAAGCAAGATCTAGTTTCAAAATCATATTTGATCATGATGCTGGAGGACTTCAAGAAAGACGTGAAGAACTCCCTTAGAGAACAAGTAGAAGCCTACAGAGAGGAATCGCAAAAATGCCTGAAAGAATCGCAAAAATCCCTGAAAGAATTCCAGGAAAACATAAATAAACAAGTAGAAGCCCATAGAGAGGAGACACAAAAATCCCTGAAAGAATTCCAGGAAAACATATAAAAAAGTAGAAGCCCATAGAGAGGAGACACAAAAATCCCTGAAAGAATTCCAGGAAAACACAATCAAACAGTTGAAGAAATTAAAAATGGAAATAGAAGCAATCAAGAAAGAACACATGGAAACAACCCTGGATATAGAAAACCAAAAGAAGAGACAAGGAGCTGTAGATACAAGCTTCACCAACAGAATACAAGAGATGGAAGAGAGAATCTCAGGAGCAGAAGATTCCATAGAAATCATTGACTCAACTGTCAAAGATAATGTAAAGCGGAAAAAGCTACTGGTCCAAAACATACAGGAAATCCAGGACTCAATGAGAAGATCAAACCTAAGGATAATAGGTATAGAAGAGAGTGAAGACTCCCAGCTCAAAGGACCAGTAAATATCTTCGACAAAATCATAGAAGAAAACTTCCCTAACCTAAAAAAAGAGATACCCATAGACATACAAGAAGCCTACAGAACTCCAAATAGATTGGACCAGAAAAGAAACACCTCCGGTCACATAATTGTCAAAACACCAAACGCACAAAATAAAGAAAGAATATTAAAAGCAGTAAGGGAAAAAGGTCAAGTAACATATAAAGGGAGACCTATCAGAATCACACCAGACTTCTCGCCAGAAACTATGAAGGCCAGAAGATCCTGGACTGATGTCATACAGACCCTAAGAGAACACAAATGCCAGCCCAGGTTACTGTATCCAGCAAAACTCTCAATTAACATTGATGGAGAAACCAAGATATTCCATGACAAAACCAAATTTACACAATATCTTTCTACAAATCCAGCACTACAAAGGATAATAAATGGTAAAGCACAACATAAGGAGGCAAGCTATACCCTAGAAGAAGCAAGAAACTAATCGTCTTGGCAACAAAACAAAGAGAATGAAAGCACACAAACATAAACTCACATCCAAATATGAATATAACGGGAAGCAATAATCACTATTCCTTAATATCTCTCAATATCAATGGCCTCAACTCCCCAATAAAAAGACATAGATTAACAAATTGGATACGCAACGAGGACCCTGCATTCTGCTGCCTACAGGAAACACAGCTCAGAGACAAAGACAGACACTACCTCAGAGTGAAAGGCTGGAAAACAACTTTCCAAGCAAATGGTCAGAAGAAGCAAGCTGAAGTAGCCATTCTAATATCAAATAAAATCAATTTCCAACTAAAAGTCATCAAAAAAGATAAGGAAGGACACTTCATATTCATCAAAGGAAAAATCCACCAAGATGAACTCTCAATCCTAAATATCTATGCCCCAAATACAAGGGCACCTACATACGTAAAAGAAACCTTACTAAAGCTCAAAACACACATTGCACCTCACACAATAATAGTGGGAGATTTCAACACCCCACTCTCATCAATGAACAGATCATGGAAACAGAAATTAAACAGAGGCGTAGACAGACTAAGAGAAGTCATGAGCCAAATGGACTTAACAGATATTTATAGAACATTCTATCCTAAAGCAAAAGGATATACCTTCTTCTCAGCTCCTCATGGCACTTTCTCCAAAATTGACCATATAATTGGTCAAAAAACGGGCCTCAACAGGTACAGAAAGATAGAAATAATCCCATGCGTGCTATCGGACCAGCACGGCCTAAAACTGGTCTTCAATAACAATAAGGGAAGAATGCCCACATATACGTGGAAATTGAACAATGCTCTACTCAATGATAACCTGGTCAAGGAAGAAATAAAGAAAGAAATTAAAAACTTTTTAGAATTTAATGAAAATGAAGATACAACATACCCAAACTTATGGGACACAATGAAAGCTGTGCTAAGAGGAAAACTCATAGCGCTGAGTGCCTGCAGAAAGAAACAGGAGAGAGCATATGTCAGCAGCTTGACAGCACACCTAAAAGCTCTAGAACAAAAAGAAGCAAATACACCCAGGAGGAGTAGAAGGCAGGAAATAATCAAACTCAGAGCTGTAATAAGCCAAGTAGAAACAAAAAGGACCATAGAAAGAATCAACAGAACCAAAAGTTGGTTCTTTGAGAAAATCAACAAGATAGATAAACCCTTAGCCAGACTAACGAGAGGACACAGAGAGTGCGTCCAAATTAACAAAATCAGAAATGAAAAGGGAGACATAACTACAGATTCAGAGGAAATTGAAAAAATCATCAGATCTTAATGTAAAAACCTATATTCAACAAAACTTGAAAATCTTCAGGAAATGGACAATTTCCTAGACAGATAACAGGTATCGAAGTTAAATCAGGAACAGATAAACCAGTTAAACAACCCCATAACTCCTAAGGAAATAGAAGCAGTCATTAAAGGTCTCCCAACCAAAAAGAGCCCAGGTCCAGACAGGTTTAGTGCAGAATTCTATCAAACCTTCATAGAAGACCTCATACCAATATTATCCAAACTATTCCACAAAATTGAAACAGATGGAGCACTACCGAATTCCTTCCACGAAGCCACAATTACTCTTATACCTAAACCACACAAAGACCCAACAAAGAAAGAGAACTTCAGACCAATTTCCCTTATGAATATCGATGCAAAAATACTCAATAAAATTCGGGCAAACCGAATTCAAGAGCACATCAAAACAATCATCCACCATGATCAAGTAGGCTTCATCCCAGGCATGCAGGGATGGTTTAATATATGGAAAACCATCAACGTGATCCATTATATAAACAAACTGAAAGAACAGAACCACATGATCATTTCATTAGATGCTGAGAAAGCATTTGACAAAATGCAACACCCCTTCATGATAAAAGTCCTGGAAAGAATAGGAATTCAAGGCGCATACCTAAACATAGTAAAAGCCATATACAGCAAACCAGTTGCTAACATTAAACTAAATGGAGAGAAACTTGAAGCAATCCCACTAAAATCAGGGACTAGACAAGGCTGCCCACTCTCTCCCTACTTATTCAATATAGTTCTTGAAGTTCTAGCCAGAGCAATCAGACAACAAAAGGAGATCAAGGGGATACAGATCGGAAAAGAAGAGGTCAAAATATCACTATTTGCAGATGACATGATAGTATATGTAAGTGATCCCAAAAGTTCCACCAGAGAACTACTAAAGCTGATAAACAACTTCAGCAAAGTGGCTGGGTATAAAATTAACTCAAATAAATCAGTTGCCTTCCTCTATACAAAAGAGAAACAAGCCGAGAAAGAAATTAGGGAAACGACACCCTTCATAATAGACCCAAATAATATAAAGTACCTCGGTGTGACTTTAACCAAGCAAGTAAAAGATCTGTACAATAAGAACTTCAAGACACTGAGGAAAGAAATTGAAGAAGACCTCAGAAGATGGAAAGATCTCCCATGCTCATGGATTGGCAGGATTAATTTAGTAAAAATGGCCATTTTACCAAAAGCAATCTACAGATTCAATGCAATCCCCATCAAAATACCAATCCAATTCTTCAAAGAGTTAGACAGAACAATTTGCAAATTCGTCTGGAATAACAAAAAACCCAGGATAGCTAAAGCTATCCTCAACAATAAAAGGACTTCAGGGGGAATCACTATCCCTGCACTGAAGCAGTATTACAGACCAATAGAGATAAAAACTGCATGGTATTGGTACAGAGACAGATAGATAGACCAATGGAATAGAATTGAAGACCCAGAAATGAACCCACACACCTATGGTCACTTGATTTTTGACAAAGGAGCCAAAACCATCCAATGGAAAAAAGATAGCATTTTCAGCAAATGGTGCTGGTTCAACTGGAGGGCAACATGTAGAAAAATGCAGATCGATCCATGCTTATCACCCTGTACAAAGCTTAAGTCCAAGTGGATCAAGGACCTCCACATCAAACCAGACACACTCAAACTAATAGAAGAAAAACTAGGGAAGCATCTGGAACACATGGGCACTGGAAAAAATTTCCTGAACAAAACACCAATGGCTTATGCTCTAAGATCAAGAATCGACAAATGGGATCTAATAAAACTGCAAAGCTTCTGTAAGGCAAAGGACACTGTGGTTAGGACAAATCGGCAACCAACAGATTGGGAAAAGATCTTTACCAATCCTACAACAGATAGATGCCTTATATCCAAAATATACAAAGAACTCAAGAAGTTAGACCGCAGGGAAACAAATAACCCTATTAAAAAATGGGGTTCAGAGCTAAACAAAGAATTCACAGCTGAGGAATGCCGAATGGCTGAGAAACACCTAAAGAAATGTTCAACATCTTTAGTCATGAGGGAAATGCAAATCAAAACAACCCTGAGATTTCACCTCACACCAGGGCGATTGGCTAAGATCAAAAACTCAGGTGACAGCAGATGCTGTCGAGGATGTGGAGAAAGAGGAACACTCCTCCATTGTTGGTGGGATTGCAGACTGGTAAAACCATTCTGGAAATCAGTCTGGAGGTTCCTCAGAAAATTGGACATTGAACTGCCTGAGGATCCAGCTCTACCACTCTTGGGCATATACCCAAAAGATGCCTCAACATATAAAAGAGACACGTGCTCCACTATGTTCATCGCAGCCTTATTTATAATAGCCAGAAACTGGAAAGAACCCAGATGCCCTTCAACAGAGGAATGGATACAGAAAATGTGGTACATCTACACAATGGAATATTACTCAGCTATCAAAAACAACGAGTTTATGAAATTCGTAGGCAAATGGTTGGAACTGGAAAATATCATCCTGAGTGAGCTAACCCAATCACAGAAAGACATACATGGTATGCACTCATTGATAAGTGGCTATTAGCCCAAATGCTTGAATTACCCTAGATCCCTAGAACAAACGAAACTCAAGACGGATGATCAAAATGTGAATGCTTCACTCCATCTTTAAATGAGGAAAAAGAATACCCTTGGCAGGGAAGGGAGAGGCAAAGATTAAAACAGAGACTTAAGGAACACCCATTCAGAGCCTGCCCCACATGTGGCCCATACATATACAGCCACCCAATTAGACAAGATGGATGAAGCAAAGAAGTGCAGACCGACAGGAGCCGGATGTAGATCGCTCCTGAGAGACACAGCCAGAATACAGCAAATACAGAGGCGAATGCCAGCAGCAAACCACTGAACTGAGAATAGGTCCCACGTTGAAGGAATCAGAGAAAGAACTGGAAGAGCTTGAAGGGGCTCGAGACCCTAAAAGTACAACAATGTCAAGCAACCAGAGCTTCCAGGGACTAAGGCACTACCTAAATTCTATACATGGACTGACCCTGGACTCTGACCCCATAGGTAGCAATGAATATCCTAGTAAGAGCACCAGTGGAAGGGGAAGCCCTGGGTCCTGCTAAGACTGAACCCCCAGTGAACTAGACTATGGGGAGAGGGCGGCAATGGGGGGAGGGTTGGGAGGGGAACACCCATAAGGAAGGGGAGGGGGGAGGGGGATGTTTGCCCGGATACCGGGAAAGGGAATAACACTCGAAATGTATATAAGAAATACTCAAGTTAATAAAAAAAAAAGATTCTGTGGTTCTCTTTAGCTGGGCCTGAAGAATCAACTGTGATTAATAATATACTAGAACTGCTAATGTTAAACCTTTGCTCTTCTGGGATTCTGAATGTTGCTTGTCTCAAGCTGAGAAATTAGTGATTAGGAAGGGGCCAGTATCACTGTGGTGAAATCTTCTGAAAAGTGTTTTTAGAGAGTCAGCACACAGAAGCTGTGTTCCAGAAATGACCAAGGTTTTACCCTGTTCTGGTAGATGAACTTGGCAGTTTAAGAGTCATCTAGGTGGTACTGGTTTTGAAAGCATTGTGGAGAGCAACTGAGGCTTGTTCCTGGGAGAGGGCAGGGAGGACATTGGTGAAGATGCAGCCTCAGTAGCAGTTGACAGCCTAGGACCTGGGCGTCATGCAGAAAACTGAAGCTTTGGTGCCATGAAGTGAGCCTAGTTGAGGACACCATGAAGCCCAGTTGCAGCTGAAGACACCAGCACTTTGCAGATGTCAGTACCATGGGGCAACCTCCAAGAAGAGCAGCAGTAGTGGAGTGGAGCCTGCCAGAGCTTAGAAGACAAACTGTGTGTCCTGCCGAAAGCAGAGCCAGAGCAGTGACCTAAACCCTTTAGAGTGACCCACAAGTTCATGAATGAATCCCAGACATCGAACACTGAGTTATCTTATGACTGGAGTTTGATATGGCCTTGTTCAGATTATGACTGAGCCCTGGTTCTTCCCTCTTAAAATGAGAAGTTTTTCATTTAATTTTGATTTTACAGTTGCCTATAGAGGAATGACTTTGCAGTTTTAAAGGAGATCGTGGGATTGTTTTGTAAAGGGGGAGATTAGAAGATATTTTAAAGAGACTGGAGTTTTAATGTGTTTGAATGTGTAAGGACGTGGGGGCTTTTGAATTTCATAGTTTATATTGTGATATGAATATTAACATGTCATCTTGGGAATAAATGAGAAACGAAAGGTTCTAAGAAATTATGTGTTTGTGTGTCAGGTGAGCCAGAGGTCTGACACTATTATGTCAACCAAACAACCCAAAATCATTAGAGAAGAGGGAGAAAAATATCCCCTAAGATTTGGTTGTAGTCAAGCCTTTAGGGCACTTTTTGATTAGGTATTGATGTGACAGGTTTGAGCCCTTTGTGGGTGGAGGCACCTGTGACTTGATTCCTAGGTGTTGTAGCTGAATAGGACTGTTTGTTGCCTCTCTTCTTTGGAAGCTTGTATTTCTGGTACCATAAAAGCTATTTCTGTGCAAGAGTCAATTCCGGTCAGTTCTACCTAAGGGGACTCTGAAGCCAGTTTCTCAAATTCCTGGTGTCTTCAGCAATAGAGACTTACCTTCTCTATCTGACAATTAACTCAGGACAACAGCAATACACTATATTTTGTTGAGTCTCTTAGGCAGGCCTATTTAAGAACTCAGAGGGCTTCTCATATCTGGTATTGGGGGATTTGTTAGGTGGTCTTTGACTCTTTGTGGAAGCACCATCAGTTCCAATGAGAGCAGTTCATTAAATCTGTGTGTATAATTATAAACATAAGTACATGTGTTATAGGGATTTATAGGTAGTTCACAGTATGATTTCTTCTTTTTTTCAGTCATCTATATTATTTACCTCCTTTTCTCTTCCTGTATTTGCCCCCCTTTCCTAACAAGCCTGCATTTGACCAGATCACTTGTATTCTGCTATTTCCCTTTACCCTCCTCCCTTCTTCTTTATTTACCTCCCTCCCTCTTTATATGAAGCCCCGTCCCATTTTCTCTAACCTTGCACTCTATCCTACCATCTTCTTTTCTCTCTTTCAACTTTCTTCTATATTTGGCTCACTCCCATTCCCTAAGGAATCCCCCTTTCCCATTTCTGTGATCAGATTATTTACACTTTACTCTTCCCCTGTCTTTTGCTCCCCAACACCTTTATCCTGGCTATGGTCCAATTTGACTTTCCTGGTTTCTATACTTACTACAGTCTATGTACGCATATTTGAATTTTGGAGGCTACAAGCTCTCCAATCAGAGATTATGGGCCATCTGCAGGACAATTTATAAACTCACAATTTCAACATAATCCAGCAACAATACATTGAACCTAACACTTCCTTTTTCATTCATTCATTCATTCATTCATTCACTCATTCATTGTTTCTTTTTTTCTTGTTTGGTTCATTGTATAAGAATCCTCAATTTAGGATTAAGTTACAGTCTGAAATAAGAAATTTTAAACTCGCCTTTAATACAACAATGATGGTTTATTGGAATTACAACACCGGGAGCTAAAATGGGGATTCTCCTGTCTTCCCAAAAAAGTCAACTCTCACAACTGCTAACAATTTCATCCTTGTCAGGATGTAAGGATTAATTTTTTTATCGTTTTTATCATTTTTACCCACATTAATATTAGGGTCCTATGGTTAGGTTGCTGTGGTGGTAATCTGTTTGCTGAAGGACAGCTGTTCTCAAGTTGGTCTTTAACGAACACTAAGATTTTGACTTTCGAATGCTTAATCTTCTGGTACTCAGAAAAATCCATACATGTCTGTTTTAATATATATAAAGTTCCTCTTCTCCCCTGAGCGCTTCAGTTATCTTTGGGGCTTGAGTGTGTTCACACTGGACTGGTTGGCCTGTGTAGTTTGTCTAATTCGTTGGTATCACACGAGCATGTTGATTGGTGGTAGTTTAACTTTTCAATGTTCATTCAGCTTTCAACAGAAATGTTCTTCCTTGCTCAGTCTCTTTGGTACTGCTTGTGCAGAGAAAAGCAGGAGAGGAACTTCTAGGCTATTACAGCTTGAAAGAGGGGAAAACATAATAAGGGGGTAACAGTTTGACGTATATAGACAGGTTTTTGTAAGATCCAGTACATACCATAGAGTATAGCGTGACGTACTGAGATCAGCTGGAAACCCTTTACTGGGAGTGTTGCAGGGCAAAGGTGCACTTTTTGTATATTGCATACAGCAGAAGAATGGAGCGTAGCATCTGTTTGCACATGGCCAGTGTCATCTCAATCTGGGGCTCCTTGAGTCCAGTGGGCCACTGTTGTTCTTTGCTGATAATTTTGCTGAAGGCCGATGTTTTAGAAATTTTGAAGGTCCCAGTCCACTTGGGTGGCTGGACTGTAATAACCCTGCCAAAAACTGAATCCACCCCAAGGAGTCTGATGGGCTGGGGCTTCCTAATCGTTGGTGTCTTCTTGGCTGCTGTTCCTTTCTGTGGCTCAAGTGGGTGGCCAGGTAACTCTGAGCTCCTTGCGGCTATCATCCTGGGCATCACAGAGACCACAGCTACTTCGTGAAAGCACTGTTGAACTTCCACATCACAGGGGCTCTGTGGGAAAAAAGGCGAGAACCTAAAAGGATGTTTGGAAGCAAAAGTAGGTGTTGTGTGGCGAAGCCATTGCAAACTCTCATCTAGGGGGCTCCAGGGGGACCAGAGCTGGTATCCTGCCATGACAGTCTGATTATACTCCCCTACACAGCACAGATTCCAGAGTAGTACCTGAGTCTTCTCTCTCTGGCTCTTAGCAACAGCCTTTGTGACCTAAGGCCACCAGAACCTAACCCACTGTGAGGTTTCAAGGTCTGCCTACTACCCAATCTTCAGAAAGTCAGATATGGGACCCTTGAGGCCAAGACAACTTTTGGTCCCATAATCACATTTTGAATGAATGTTGATAGTTTAGAATTATTTTCCGTTATGCAATAAAAGTGAATAGGAAATAACGTGTTATACCAATAAACATCTAGAACATTACTAAGGCACCTTTAAAGTATCATACATGAAGTAGCAACATGGAAGGAATCCATAAATTCAAAATGACATTCCCACCCTCTTTTGTTCCTCATCTACCTTCTCTGTCTTTCTCTTCTCATTGGATACTTCCACTCAGATAAACTGCAGCTGTGATATTGAAATATGTTCTATTTGTCTTGTTCAATATTTCGGTTTGGTTGTTTGGTTGTTCTGTTTGTTTCTTCAATATGGAGCCTGTGTGCTGAGTTTATAACTCACTGATGGAAGGGATGCCTAGATTGTGTGAGGTTCTGAGATCTATCTCCAATGCTGAGGGAAAAAAAAGCAAAAAATAATGCCTTGCTAAGTGTGCTGGTATAAGTAGGCATGGCCCACATAGATTCAAGTGGCTAAATGCTTGGCCCATACTGAGTGGCCAAGAGAGAAAGAACTGGAAGACCTTGAAGGGGCTCGAGACCCCAAAAGTACAACAATGCCAAGCAACCAGAGCTTCCAGGGACTAAGCCACTACCTAAAGACTATACATGGACTGACCCTGGACTCTGACCCCATAGGTAGCAATGAATATCCTAGTAAGAGCACCAGTGGAAGGGGAAACCCTGGGTCCTGCTAAGACTGAACCCCCAGTGAACTAGTCTATGGGGGGAGGGCGGCAATGGGGGGAGGGTTGGGAGGGGAACACCCATAAGGAAGCGGAGGGGGGAGGGGGATGTTTGCCCGGAAACCGGGAAAGGGAATAACACTCGAAATGTATATAAGAAATACTCAAGTTAATAAAAAAAAAAAAAAAAGAAAGACCCAACAAAGAAAGAGAACTTCAGACCAATTTCCCTTATGAATATCGACGCAAAAATACTCAATAAAATTCTGGCAAACCGAATCCAGGAGCACATCAAAACAATCATCCACCATGATCACGTAGGCTTCATCCCAGGCATGCAGGGATGGTTTAATATACGGAAAACCATCAACGTGATCCATTATATAAAGAAACTGAATGAAGAAAACCACATGATCATTACATTAGATGCTGAGAAAGCATTTGACAAAATTCAACACCCCTTCATGATAAAAGTCCTGGAAAGAATAGGAATTCAAGGCCCATACCTAAACATAGTAAAAGCCATATACAGCAAACCAGTTGCTAACATTAAACTAAATGGAGAGAAACTTGAAGCAATCCCACTAAAATCAGGGACTAGACAAGGCTGCCCACTCTCTCCCTACTTATTCAATATAGTTCTTGAAGTTCTAGCCAGAGCAATCAGACAACAAATGGAGGTCAAGGGGATACAGATCGGAAAAGAAGACGTCAAAATATCACTATTTGCAGATGATATGATAGTACATTTAAGTGATCCCAAAAGTTCCACCAGAGAACTACTAAAGCTGATAAACAACTTCAGCAAAGTGGCTTGATATAAAATTAACTCAAATAAATCAGTAGCCTTCCTCTACACAAAAGAGAAACAAGCCGAGAAAGAAGTTAGGGAAACGACACCCTTCTTAATAGACCCAAATAATATAAAGTACCTCGGTGTGACTTTAACCAAGCAAGTAAAAGATTTGTACAATAAGAACTTCAAGACACTGAAGAAAGAAATTGAAGAAGACCTCAGAAGATGGAAAGATCTCCCATGCTCATGGATTGGCAGGATTAATATAGTAAAAATGGCCATTTTACCAAAAGCAATCTACAGATTCACTGCAATCCCCATCAAAATACCAATAAAATTCTTCACAGAGTTAGACAGAACAATTTGCAAATTCGTCTGGAATAACAAAAAACCCAGGATAGCTAAAACTATCCTCAACAATAAAAGGACTTCAGGGGGAATCACTATCCCTGAACTCAAGCAGTATTACAGAGCAATAGTTATAAAAACTGCATGTTATTGGTACTGAGACAGACAGATAGACCAATGGAATAGAATTGAAGACCCAGAAATGAACCCACACACCTATGGTCACTTGATTTTTGACAAAGGAGCCAAAACCATCCAATGGAAAAAAGATAGCATTTTCAGCAAATGGTGCTGGTTCAACTGGAGGGCAACATGTAGAAGAATGCAGATCGATCCATGCTTATCACCCTGTACAAAGCTTAAGTCCAAGTGGATCAAGGACACACTCAAACCAGACACACTCAAACTAATAGAAGAAAACTAGGGAAGCATCTGTAACACATGGACACTGGAAAAAATTTCCTGAACAAAACACCAATGGCTTATGCTCTAAGATCAAGAATCGACAAATGGGATCTCATAAAACTGCAAAGCTTCTGTAAGGCAAAGGACACTGTGGTTAGGACAAAACGGCAACCAACAGATTGGGAAAAGATCTTCACCAATCCTACAACAGATAGAGGCCTTATATCCAAAATATACAAAGAACTCAAGAAGTTAGACCGCAGGGAGAAAAATAACCCTATTAAAAAATGGGGTTCAGAGGTAAACAAAGAATTCACAGCTGAGGAATGCCGAATGGCTGAGAAACACCTAAAGAAATGTTCAACATCTTTAGTCATAAGGGAAATGCAAATCAAAACAACCCTGAGATTTCACCTCACACCAGTGAGAATGGCTAAGATCAAAAACTCAGGCGACAGCAGATGCTGGCGAGGATGTGGAGAAAGAGGAACACTCCTCCATTGTTGGTGGGGTTGCAGACTGGTACAACCATTCTGGAAATCAGTCTGGAGGTTCCTCAGAAAATTGGACATTGAACTGCCTGAGGATCCAACTATACCTCTCTTGGGCATATACCCAAAAGATGCCCCAACATATGACAAGGACACATGTTCCAATATGTTCATCGCAGCCTTATTCATAATAGCCAGAAGCTGGAAAGAACCCAGATGCCCTTCAACAGAGGAATGGATACAGAAAATGTAGTACATCTACACAATGGAATATTACTCAGCTATCAAAAACAATGACTTTATGAAATTCGTAGGCAAATGGTTGGAACTGGAAAATACCATCCTGAGTGAGCTAACCCAAACTCAGAAAGACATACATGGTATGCACTCATTGATAAGTGGCTATTAGCCCAAATGCTTGAATTACCCTAGATGCCTAGAACAAATGAAACTCAAGACAGATGATCAAAATGTGAATGCTTCACTCCTTCTTTAAAATGGAAACAAGAATACCCTTGGCAGGGAAGAGAGAGGCAAAGATTAAAACAGAGACTGAAGGAACACCCATTCAGAGCCTGCCCCACATGTGGCCCATACATATACAGCCATCCAATTAGACAAGATGGATGAAGCAAAGAAGTGCAAACCGACAGGAGCCGGATGTAGATCGCTCCTGAGAGACACAGCCAGAATACAGCAAATACAGAGGCGAATGCCAGCAGCAAACCACTGAACTGAGAATAGGACCCCCGTTGAAGGAATCAGAGAAAGAACTGGAAGAGCTTGAAGGGGCTCGAGACCCCATATGTACAACAATGCCAAGCAACCAGAGCTTCCAAGGACTAAGCCACTACCTAAAGACTATACATGGACTGACCCTGGACTCTGACCTCACAGGTAGCCATGAATATCCTAGTAAGAGCACCAGTGGAAGGGGAAGCCCTGGGTCCAGCTAAGACTGAACCCCCAGTGAAGTAGATTGTTGGGGGGAGGGCGGCAATGGGGGGAGGGCGGGGAGGGGAACACCGATAAGGAAGGAGAGGGTGGAGGGGGATGTTTGCCCTGAAACCGGGAAAGGGAATAACACTCAAAATGTATATAAGAAATACTCAAGTTAATAAAAAAAAATAAAAAAATAAATGCATGTCCATTTATTTATGATGAGAAAAATTACAGCAAAATTCCACCAAGACATGTAAATACCATAAATATCAGTCATAAAAATTTCTAAACCTCTGCTACAATGTTTCTGTTTTTGGTCCCCAGTCTTCTTGCTTTGTAACCTTTAATTTTTTTTCTCCATAGCTTAAAAAAGCCTTCTCATTTGTGCAACATCACTAGTAAGATCAGGGAAAGTGTGAGAAATTTTCAAATTGGTGAAAACTTTTAAAAACTTTTATCAAGTTTATTTCCTAAGTAACCTATGACTCTTGAAGGCATTTGGAGTTTCTTGTGGAGTAGATATTCTTGTTTGTGTGTGTGTGTGTGTGTGTGTGTGTGTGTGTGTGTGTGTGTGTGTGTGTGTGTGTGTTTTGACAATGCTTATTGACTGTCTAGTTAGTGTCATTGTATCGTATACATTTTTTGGTTTACTTTATAAAAACTCATATCAAAACATGAAGGAATAAATTTTTAAGCAAGATTATTTTTGACAGGAGAGAACTTGTATTTTTTTTTTTTACTGTTCAATGGTTTTTTCTTTTTTTTCTTTATTAACTTGAGTATTTCTTATTTACATTTCTATTGTTATTCCCTTTCCTGGTTTCCAAGCCAACATCCCCCTAGCCCCTCACCCTCCCCTTCTATATGGATGTTTCTCTCCCCATCCTCCCCCCATTACTGCCCTCCCCTCAACAATCAGGTACACTGGGGGTTCAGTCTTAGCAGAACCAAGAACTTTCCCTTCCACTGGTGCTCTTACTAGGCTATTCATTGCTACCTATGAGGTTGGAGCCCAGGGAAAGTCCATGTAGAGACTTTGGGTAGTGGCTTAGTCCCTGGAAGCTCTGGTTGGTTGGCATTGTTGTTCATATGGGGTCTCCAGTCCATTCAAATTCTCCCAGTCCTTTCTCTGATTCCTTCAACGGGGGTCTCAATTCAGTGGTATGCTGCTGGCATTCGCCTACATATTTGCTGTATTCTTGCTATGTCTCTCAGGAGAGATCTATATCCGGTTCCTGTCGGTCTGCAATTCTTTGCTTCATCCATCTTGTCAAATTGGATGGCTGTATATGTATGGGCCACATGTGGGGCAGGCTCTGAATGGGTGTTCCTTCTGCCTCTGTTTTAATCTTTGCCTCCCTATTCCCTGACAAGGGCATTCTTGTTCCCCTTTTAAAAAAGGAGTGAAGCATTCACATTTTGATCATCCGTCTTCATTTTCATGTGTTCTGTGCATCTAGGGTAATTCAAGCATTTGGGCTAATAGCCACTTATCAGTGAGTGCATACCATGTGTGTTTTTCTGTGATTGGGTTACCTCACACAGGATATTTTCCAGTTGCTTCCATTTGCCTATGAATTTCATAAAGTCATTGTTTTTGATAGCTGAGTAATATTCCATTGTGTAGATGTACCACATTTTCTGTATCCATTCCTCTGTTGAAGGGCATCTGGGTTCTTTCCAGCTTCTGGCTATTATAAATAAGGCTGCAATGAACATAGTGGAGCACGTGTCTTTTTTATATGTTGGGGCATCTTTTGGGTATATGCCCAAGAGAGGTATAGCTGGATCCTCAGGCAGTTCATTGTCCAATTTTCTGAGAAACTTCCAGACTGATTTCCAGTATGGTTGTAGCAGTCTGCAATCCCACCAACAATGGAGGAGTGTTCCTCTTTCTCCACATCCTCGCCCACATTTACTGTCACCTGAGTTTTTGATCTTAGCCTTTCTCACTTGTGTGAGGTGAAATCTCAGGGTTGTTTTGATTTGCACTTCCGTTATGACTAAAGATGTTGAACATTACTTTAGATGTTTCTAAGTCATTCGGCATTGCTCAGCTGTGAATTCTTTCTTTAGCTCTGAACCCCATTTTTAATAGGGTTCTTTGTCTCCCTGATGTCTAACTTCTTGAGTTCTTTGTATAATTTGGATATACACCCTCTATCTGTTGTACGATTGGTAAAGATCTTTTCCCAATCTGTTGGTTTCCGATTTGTCATAACAACAGTGTCCTCTGCCTTACAGACGCTTTGCAACTTTATGAGATCCTATTTGAATATTCTTGATCTTAGAACATAAGCCATTGGTGTTTTGTTCAGGAAATTTTCTCCAGTGCCCATGTGTTCGAGATGCTTCCGCACTTTTTCTTCTATTAGTTTGAGTGTATCGGGTTTGATGTGGAGGTCCTAGATCCACGTAGACTTAAGCTTTGTACAGGGTGATAAGCATGGATCGATCTGCATTCTTCTACATGTTGACCTCCAGTTGAACCAGCACCATTTGCTGAAAAGACTATCTTTTCTCCATTGGATGGTTTTGGCTCCTTTGTCAAAAATCAAGCAACCATACGTGTGGGTTCATTTCTTGGTCTTCAATATTATCCATTGGTCTATCTGTCTGTCTCCGTAACAATACCATGCAGTTTTTATCATTATTGCTCTGTAATACTGCTTGAGTTCAGGGATTGTGATTCCCCCTGAAGTCCTTTTATTGTTGAGGATAGTTTTAGCTATCCTGGGTTTTTTTTGGTATTCGAGATGAATTTGCAAATTGTTCTGTCTAACTCTTTGAAGAATTGAATTGGTATTTTGGTGGGGATTGCATTGAATCTGTAGATCGCTTTTGGTGAAAATGCCATTTTTACTATATTAATCCTGACAATCCATGAGCATCAGAGATATTTCCATCTTCTGATGTCTTCTTCAATTTCTTTCTCCAGAGGCTTGAAGTTCTTTTTTTTATATATATATATTCTTTTTTTTTTTTATTAACTTGAGTATTTCTTATATACATTTCGAGTGTTATTCCCTTTCCCGGTTTCCGGGCAAACATCCCCCTCCCCCCTCCCCTTCCTTATGGGTGTTCCCCTCCCAACCCTCCCCCCATTGCCGCCCTCCCCCCATAGACTAGTTCACTGGGGGTTCAGTCTTTTTTTTTTATTTTTTATTTTTTTTTATTATCTTGAGTATTTCTTATATACATTTCAAGTGTTATTCCCTTTCCCGATTTCCGGACAGACATCACCCTCCCCCCTCCCCTTCCTTGTGGGTGTTCCCCTCCCAAACCTCCCCCCATTGCCACCCTCCCCGCATAGTCTAGTTCACTGGGGGTTCAGTCTTAGCAGGACCCAGGGCTTCCCCTTCCACTGGTGCTCTTACTAGGATATTCATTGCTACCTATGGGGTCAGAGTCCAGGGTCAGTCCATGTATAGTCTTTAGGTAGTGGCTTAGTCCCTGGAAGCTCTGGTTGCTTGGCATTGTTGTACTTTTGGGGTCTCGAGCCCCTTCAAGGTCTTCCAGTTCTTTCTCTGATTCCTTCAATAGGGGACCTATTCTCAGTTCAGTGGTTTGCTGCTGGCATTCGCCAGAGGCTTGAAGTTCTAATTGTACAGATCTTTCACTTGCTTCGTTAAAGAAACACCAAGGTACTTTATATATTTGGGACTATTATGAAGGGTGTCATTTCTCTAATTTCTTTCTTGGCTTGCTTCTCTTTTGTATAGAGGAAGGCTCCTGATTTATTTGAGTTAATTTTATACCCAGCCACTTTGCTGAAGTTGTTCATCAGCTTTAGCAGTTCTCTGGTGGAAATTTTGGGATCACTTAAATGTACTATCATATCATCTGCAAATAGTGATATTTTGACTTCTTCTTTTCCAATTTGTATCCCCTTGACCTCCTTTTGTTGTCTGATTGCTCTGGCTAGAATTTCAAGAACTATATTGAAGAAGTAGGGAGAGAGTGGGCAGCCTTGTCTAGTCCCTGATTTTAGTAGGAGTGCTTCAAGTTTCTCTCCATTTAGTTTAATGTTAGCTACTGGTTTGCTGTATATGGCTTTTACTATGTTTAGGTATGGGCCGTGAATTCCTATTTTTCCAGGACTTTTATTATGAAGGGGTGTTGAATTTTGTCAAATGCTTTCTCAGCATCTAATGAAATGATCATTTGGTTTTGTTCTTTCAGTTTGTTTATATAATGGATACATTGATGGTTTTCCATATATTAATCCATCCCTGCAAGCCTGGGACGAAGTTTACTTGATTATGGTGGATGAGTGTTTTGATGTGCTCTTGGATTCGGTTTGCCATAATTTAATGAGTATTTTTGCGTCGATATTCATAAGGGAAATTGGTCTGAAGTTCTCTTTCTTTGTTTGGTCTTTGTGTCATTTAGGTATAAGAGCACTAGTGCCTTCATAGAAAGAATTTGGTAGCACTCCGTCTGTTTCAATTTTGTGGAATAGTTTGGATAGTATTGGTATGAGGTCTTCTATCAAGGTGTAATAGAATTCTGCACTAAACCCGACTGAACCTGGACTCTTTTTAGTTGGGAGACCTTTAATGACTGCTTCTATTTCGTTAGGAGTTATGGGGTTGTTTAAATGGTTTATCTGTTCCTGATTTAAATTCGGTACCTGGTATCTCTCTAGGAAATTGTCCATTTCCTGCAGATTTTCAAGTTTTGTTGAATATAGGCTTTTGTAGTAGGATCTCATGATTTTTGGAATTTCCTCTGATTCTGTAGTTATGTCTCCCTTTTCATTTCTGATTTTGTTAATTTGGACACACTCTCTGTGTCCTCTCACTAGTCTGGCTAAGGGTTTATCTATCTTGTTGATTTTCTCAAAGAACCAACTTTTGGTTCTGTTGCTTCTTTCTATAGTTTTTTTTGTTTCTACTTGGTTGATTTCAGCTCTGACTTTGATTATTTCCTGCCTTCTACTCCACCTGGGTGTATTTGGTTTTTTTTGTTCTAGACCTTTTAAGTGTGCTGTCAAGCTGGTGACATATGCTCTCTCCTGTTTCTTTCTGCAGGCACTCAGAGCTATGAATTTTCCTCTTAGCACAGCTTTCATTGTGTCACATAAGTTTGTGTATGTTGTACCTTCATTTTCATTAAATTCTAAGAAGTATTTAATTTCTTTCTTTATTTCTTCCATGACCAGGTTATCGTTGAGTAGAGCATTGTTCAACTTTCATGTACATGTAGGCGTTCTTCCCTTATTGTTATTGAAAATTGGCTTTAGCCCATGGTGTTCTGATAGGACGCATGGTATTATCTCTATCATTCTGTATCTGTTAAGGCCCGTTTTTGACCAATTATATGGTCAGTTTTGGAGAAAGTACCATGAGGAGCTGAGAAGAAGGTATATCCTTTTGCTTTAGGATAGAATGTTCTATAAATATCTGTTAAGTCCATTTGGTTCATGACTTCTCTTAGTCTTTCTACGTCTCTGTTAAATTTCTGTTTCCATGACCTTTCCATTGATGAGAGTGGGGTGTTGAAATCTCCTACTATTATTGTGTGAGGTGCAATGTGTTTTGAGCTTTAGTAAGGTTTCTTTTACGTATGTAGGTGCCCTTGTATTTGGAGCATAGATATTTAGGATTGAGAGTTCATCTTGGTGGATTATTCCTGTGATGAATATGAAGTGTCCTTCCTTAACTTTTTTGATGACTTTTACTTGAAAATTGATTTTATTCGATATTAGAATGGCTACTCCAGCTTGCTTCTTCTGACCATTTGCTTGGAAATTTGTTTTCCAGCCTTTCACTCTGAGGTAGTGTCTATCTTTGTCTCTGAGGTGTGTTTCCTGTAGGCAGCAGAATGCGGGGTCCTCATTGTGTATCCAGTTTGTTAATCTAGGTCTTTTTATTGGGGAGTTGAGACCATTGATGTTGAGAGATATAAAGGAGTAGTGATTATTGCTTCCTGTTATATTCATATTTGGATGTGAGGTTATGTTTGTGTGCTTTTCTTCTCTTTGTTTTGTTGCCAAGACGATTAGTTTCTTGCTTTTTCTAGCGTGTAGCTTGCCTCCTTATGTTGGGCTTTACCATTTATTATCCTTTGTAGTGATGGATTTGTAGAAAGGTATTGTGTAAATTTGGTTTTGTCATGGAATATCTTGGTTTCTCCATCTATGTTAATTGAGAGTTTTGCAGGATCCAGTAACCTGGGCTTGCATTTGTGTACTCTTAGGGTCTGTATGACATCTGCCCAGGATCTTCTGGCTTTCATAGTCTCTGGTGAGAAGTCCGGTGTGATTCTGATAGGTCTGCCTTTATATGTTACTTGACCTTTTTCCCTTACTGCTTTTAATATTCTTTCTTTATTTTGTCCATTTGGTGTTTTGACTATTATGTGATGGGAGGAGATTCTTTTCTGGTCCAATCTGTTTGGAGTTCTGTAGGCTTCTTTTATGCTTATGGACGTCTCTTTCTTTAGGTTATGGAAGTTTTCTTCTATGATTTTGTTGAAGATATTTACTGGTCCTTTGATCTGGGAGTCTTCACTTTCTTCTATACCTATTATCCTTCAGTTTGATATTCTCATTGTATCCTGGATTTCCTGCTTGTTTTGGACCAGTAGCTTTTTCCGTTTTACATTATCTTTGACAGTTGCGTCGATGATTTCTATGGAATCTTCTGCTCCTGAGATTCTCTCTTCTATCTCTTGTATTCTTTTGGTGATGCTTGTATGTACGACTCCTTGTCTCTTCCTTTGGTTTTCTATATTCAGGGTTGTTTCCCTGTGTTCTTTCTTCATTGCTTCTATTTCCATTTTTAATTCCTTCATGTGTTTGATTGTGTTTTCCTGGAATTCTTTCAGGGATTTTTATGATTCTTCTCTATAGGCTTCTACTTGTTTATTTATGTTTTCCTGCGTTTCTCTAAGGGAGTTCTTCATGTCGCTCTTGAAGTCCTCCAGCATCATGATCAAATATGATTTTAAATCTAGATCTTGCTTTTCTGGTGTGTCTGTATATTCAGTGTTTGCTTTGGTGGGAGAATTGGGCTCCGACGATGCGATGTAGTCTTGGTTTCTGTTGCTTGGGTTCCTGCACTTGCCTCTCTCCATCTGATTATCTCTGGTGTTACTTTGTTCTGCTATTTCTGACAGTGACTAGACTGTCCTATAGGCCTGTGTCAGGAGTGCTGTAGACCTGTTTTCCTGTTTTCTTTCAGCCAGTTATTGGGACAGAGTGTTCTGCTTTCAGGTGTGTAGTTTTTCAAGTTTTACACGTTTTTTCAAGTTTTTTCAAGTTTTTAAACTTTTTTCAAGTTTTACAAGTCTTCAGCTGTTCCTGTGGGCCTGTGTCCTGAGTTAACCAGGCAGGTCACTTGGAGCAGAAAAGTTGGTCTTATCTGTGGTCCCCAGGCTCAAGTTTGCTCATGGGGTTTTGCTGATGAGCTCTCCGTGAGGGCAGCAATCAGGAGGACCTGTGCTGCCTTTTCCGGGAGCCACCGTGCATCTGGGTCCCAGATGTCGTTTTGTGTTTTCCTCTGGAGTCAGAAATGTGGGCAGAGTGTAGTCTCTTCCAGCTTCCCAGGCATATCTGCCTCTCTGAAGGTTTAGCTCTCCCTCCATGGGATTTGGGTACAGGGAATTGTTGATCTGGTCCCTTCAGGTTCTGGCGGTGTCTGTTGCGCAGGGGACCTGCAGCTCCAGTGCCCCTATCTTCCGGTTCCTAGAGGCCATATACAGTTTCCTCTTGGGCCAGGGATGTGGGCAGGGGTGGGCAGTGTTGGTGGTCTTTTCTGCTCTGCAGTCTCAGGAGTGCCCACCCGTCCAGGCTGTGCTCTCTCTCCCACGGGGTTTGGGAGCAGTGAGCTGAGGGCGAGGATCAGCAATGGAAAACTTGTATTTTACGTAACGGAAAATAAGAATGGAACCTTCTGCTTATAATTGTATACATTTGGATAATGTTATGCATTAGGTAATTGTTTTTTCCACAGACTAACTTCTGACTTCCAATATTTGTCATCTTATTTCTCTTTGCTATTTTTAAATCCTAAGTGTTGTGCGCATATGGGCACTAAGATAGAGCCTTCACCTTACTATCAAGGAAGTCACGTCAGCAGGAGAGAAAGATTCTTAGATGTTCTTCCTAAGCCAAGACAGTAAGCACTAATGCAAATTCACACAGAAGCAACCATGAATTGTGTAACTGCAATCTACAAGCACAGGCTAAATACACTCATTTCACTTCTACTCACTGTTGTCCTTCTGTTATAGACAATGAGGGAAGGAGTAACAGAAGGGATGTCAGGGTGGAGAGAGACAGCATTGTTAACTAATGTATATGTTATTTGCAATACTTTTGTAAACATTATAATCATTAAAATATATTTCTAAAGTCTTTGCAATGGGTTTGGAAGACGCTCATGGAAGTCATGTTGTCTGAGAATAAACGTGCATAGTAGAACAAAGAAAAAGGAAGCTTCATCTTTTTGGACTACTGCTATGATTCACAATTATCCACTGGAATCTATGTGTTACAAACCTGAGGCATTCTTGAGGAAGTTTCAAGAGGGGTTTGTATCATAAAAGTAATGCCCTCATGTGTAGATTAATGTTGGTATCAAAAGTAAATGTGATGCTTCAGTAGTAAGATTTTTATAGAAATTATTCTGCCCATCTCTGCCGACCTCTAGCCCTTTTGGCTCATTCCATGTGATACTGCAGCAAGAAGACTCTTACTAAATGATGCTGTCTCAACCTTAGACTTCTTGCCTTCAGACGTTCAGAAGTAAGTTAGTATTTATCATTAATTACTTATTCTTGGGAATTTCGTCCCAGCAGCACAAAACACTAAGACATGTCACTTGGAAGCCATATATTACAACTCCAATGGTATTCATCAGTTACCTGCAGATTGTAGCACAATGTTATACTAGTTATACAAAGGATCATTAGAGGGCATGTTGGAAACTGAGTACCATAGTGGATAATCTAAACCTCACGGCATTGTGAATACTTTTTGTTTGCTACTATTACCTAAAATGTATCTTTTAAAATAAACTGTTTTCTAAACTTAGAGATAATTGATCTAAAATTCTCCTGAAGAAAATTCTCTGAGGGATATGCTATGTAACATTAAAGAATTAGCAAAATATCAAAGACTAACTTTAATGAACATTGCTAAGCAAGCAAAACTGAAGGACAATGATGCACTTATCTGTAGTAAAGCTTTGAAGCAAGGCTGAGACATGATACTAATGAAGCTAGGAGAGCAGTTATCTCTACAAAGGAAAGAGGATATGGTTGAAAAGTGATGGGAGGGGCTCTGTGAAAAACGGCCCAATTCGTGTCCTGGTTGGTTGCTGCACAGATATTGCTCTATAAAATGTCATTATTTTAGACATAGCTAATTGAGTCACTTTGTGTACATAAGTTACAGAGATCATAATTTAAATTTTAAAGTTAAATATGCTGGGGAAGGGCTTGTCTGCATGTGTCCTGGACAGTTCAGTTAAGTGTTCTGGCTTTCCAAGGTTGTACCTTTACCTCACAGCAGAATGCTGAAGCAGAGTGCCTTCTAAAACACTTCAAAATGGCCAACAAGAGCTCTTTAGGAGCATCTGGGCTTACTGTTGTGAGGAGGAAGTATGCAGAGGTCACTACCTGATAGAGCCACATAAAATATGAACTTTCCAAAATGGGTCAGTGTTGTGATCATCAAAGGTGGAACTGCACTGTTTCACAGATTGATCACCTTATTAATGCATTTCTATACAGACAAGCAAAGCAGTATCTCAGAAGTGCAGCCTGGTAACAGAGACTGTGTACTCTGATCCCTGCGTGAAGTGGATTTCAGCGTGTTTTAACCTCTCTCCTGTTTCAGTGAGTTGAGTGAACGTTCCTCTGGCACAAGAATCTTCCATGTAAAATTTAGTCAACACCCTTCTCCATGCATCCAGCACATACATATGGGCTTTCTCATAGACTGCAGTATACATAGCCAGTCCTTTGCTGGAAATAAGAGATTATATAGAGGCTAGAGAAACAGCTCAGTCCATAATTCAGTTGCTATATAAGAATAACGACCTGAATTCTGTTCCTAGAACTCTTACATAAAATTCAGGCATGATGATATGTGTTTATATTCCCAGTGCTGGGAGTGAGGGGGATAATGAATCCCTGGAGCTCCATGGACAGCCATCTTACCAAAATTAGCAAGCTTCAGGTTACCCTTTCTCAAAAACCAAGTGAGTAGTGCTTTCAGAATAACACCTGAAGGTGACCTCTAGTCTTGTTTTATTCCTCCTCCGTTTTACACACACACACACACACACACACACACACACACACACACACACACACAGAGAGAGAGAGAGAGAGAGAGAGAGAGAGAGAGAGAGATTGAGATTCTGCCATATAAAGCCAGAGTTTATAAATCTATGGTTGTTATGCAAAGACACAGGAAACTAAGGAGATGTGTCATTTAGTACTTATGGAATGGCTTAGTTTTAATATGGAGTCACAGGATCTAAACAAACAGGAGTTGTTTAGATCAGGATTTGACTCAGCACCATGTTTGACTTGGTTCTATCAAATCTATCCATTTCACTCCTATCCTCAAATCTCTCATACCACCTTGTAATTTATTTCCAATTATACCCTAATCAGCCAAGAAGCAGGCTTCCCCTCTGATTTAGAATACAGCTGATTTACTAGACAGATGTAGTAAAGAGTGCTGTTTAGACTAGGTAATCCTTAGCCAAGAGGTTCTGTCAGCTAGAGACAATTGCTTGTCATAAGCAATGCTGTAACAGTCTAGAGACATTTCTTATTTTCATATACAGAAACACATTAAGCAATACTACCAGATAGAGACAAGGGATTTTGTTAAAAAAAATCTTAACATGAAGGCTTGGGAGATGTCTCAGCAGGACAATGTGCATGTTGCACAAGCAGGAGGATATGAATTGGAATCTGGCATCCATGTAAAAGTTGGTATTGTAGTACAGATCTGTAATCTGAGCACTGGAAAATGAAGATAGAGAAAAATCCCAGGGCCTGGTGGACAAACAAGCAAGACAAACTGGTGAGCTCTAGGTTAATTGAGAGACTTCTCAAAAAAGTGGTCATTGGTAGAGGAAGATACCAACATTGACCTCTGACTTCCACATGTATATGCGTGAACAAATGTAACACACACACACACACACACATGCACACACACACACATACACACAGACAACTGAAATATCTTGCAATCCCTAAGATGCCCCACACACAGCAACGAAAATATCATACAAAAAATAGTAGAAGTTCTGAGGTTGAGCAGCCCATTACTCCAATTTTTCTATAAACCTGAAATGCCTTCAGTACTAGGCTCAAAGTTTTGGCTTCCTTTTGTCATGGAAACAACTAATAATGACAAACCAAGATGCTCTAATGAGATACAGACATGTCCAGATTTCCACAGAAAATAATTTATGCCCATTTTACATGCTTTTAAAATTTACATAGTTATACATATTTGTAGGCATCAAATATTCTGTGAGAAACACCTCTCAAAACTGCACCTGCTCACTGTTTTAATGATGCAATTAAGAAGCCCATGGAGAGTTGCCCACAATGATGCTACAAATGAGATAACAGTTACAGCTTGCTAACCATTGCTGATCATTTTTACCCTGGAGTATACAATAACAAGTGACTGGATTTGCAAGGTGCATGTCTAAATTATTTTGCAGGGCCTCTCAAACTTTCAGAAAAACCAAGATCCCAGCATTCAGGAGGCAAAGACAAGCAGATCTCTGTGAATTCAAGGCCAGTCCAGTCTACAAATCCAGTTCCAGGATATCCAGAGATACACAGTAAGGCATTGCCTCAGAAAACCAACAAATAAAATATATTACAGGAAATAATTACATAGATTTAATTAATGGATAATGAATGTTCTCTTTAAGGTCTTTGAACATATTCATTGGAGCTATTTTGAAATCCTTGTTTTGTTCTTCAGCTATATTACAATCTATTATAGCAAAGTTATTGGCTTCTAGGGGAAGACATATTATCCTGGCTGTTGATGATTTTATGCTGGTGTCTAGGCATCTGTTTTTGGAATGGTTTTAATTTTAGGTGTTGAGTCTGGTTTATTCTGTTGGGTCGTTGTTCTGTTCTTTGATTCTGTTGCCTTCTCTGGTTCTTAGGAGAGTGTCATGACTATGAATTGCCCAAGAGAGAGCACTTCTGAGTGTCCACAAGGTGTGGCCACTGGGAGTCCTGGGTTGAATGTGTTTCTAGGTATTGGGGGCTAACACTAAATGATTAGGGCTGGCCTGGAGATGAAGAGATTGAGGGAATCTATGGAAGGCAAGAAAGCTAAGCCTGTCCTGAGGACTTGTGGAGTGCCGAGTGAATGAAGGAAGAGAAGAAAGACAGGCCCCTGCAGGGGCCTACTAAAGTGGAGAAAAAGAAACGGGAATTGGAAATGAAAAAGATGAAAGATAGTGAAGATCGCTGACCTGATAGCCAGGTTGGCATGGCCTGTAGGTACCCAGGTAGAGAGTGCCTCCAAGTGTTATCTGAAAACATAGCAAAGTTATCCATAATCTGGGGTTGTCTTAATTAGGGTTTCCATTTCTGTGAAGAGACACCATGACCAAGGCAAGTCTTACAAAGAAAACACTTACTTGGGGGTATCTTACAGTTTTAGAGGGTTAGTGTATTTTTAGTATTGTAGGAAGCATGATGGTATCTAAGCACACAAGGTGCTGAAGAAGAAGCTGAGAGTTCTACATCTTGATCCAAAGGTGAAAGGCGGGGACTAGACTCCATACTGGTTGGAGTTTGAGCATAAGATACCTCAAAGCCCAACCCCCACAATGAGGCACTTTCTCCAACAAGAGCACACCTACTTCAACAAGGCCACACATCCTAATAATGCCATTCCCCATGGGAAAAGCATTGGTCTGTGGAAGGCATACCTATTCAAACCACCACAGAGGGAAAACTATTTTTACATGAATGCTCTGGGCCAGTAGTAGTATTCTTATACCCACTTCACCATGACTGTGTACATTAGAAAGGTAAAGGTAAATACATGCGTAAATTAGGAAATCCTACTCCTATGTGTCTGCTGGTCCTGGGACTACAAACATTAGAAACAAACTCTACCACTGTCTTCTCAATGCTTTCACATGACTTCAAACATAAAGACCATATCCTGGTGATTCCTTAAATGATTAACCATATGACTCAGCAATTCCACTTGTGCATAGAGTCAAGAGAAACAAGTACATATAATGATGCAAATTTGAACAGAAATGTCCATAGATACATTAATTATACTAAAAAAAGTTGGGCAACCTAATGAAGAGATTTGTTTAATGTGGCTGTATTAGTGAAATTTCCACTATAATACTCTAGATAATGAGTTTTAAAATAAGAAAGAAATGATTCATAATGTTGTTGGTTTCAATCTGTAGTTGCCTCCACCATTTTCAGCTTGTGGTAAAAGAAACCTTTTAGCCTCTAACTTGGAAGTTAAAACAAAAAAGAAAGAAAGAAAGTAGAAAAAGACCAGTGTTCCTAATCCCCTTCAAGAGAATGCCACATGGTGACATTAAACCTCCTACTAGATGCACTTTTAAAGGTAAGATTGCCTTCCACTAGTCCAGTGCTGAGGAAGTAGAGAATGAAAACAGTTAAACAGTTTACACACCACAAACCACACCACACCACACACACACACACACACACACACACACACAGACACACACACACGCAGACACACAGAGAGAGAGAGAGAGAGAGAGAGAGAGAACTAAATTCCTTCCTGTATTTCTTTCCATCTACTATTTGTTCAAGATTTATTTATTTATTTTACATATGACTACACTGTTGCTGTCCTCATACCAGAAGAGGGCATCAGATCCCATTACAGATGGTTGTGAGCCACCATGTGGTTGCTGGGAATTGAACTCAGGACCTCTAGGAGAGCAGTCAGTGCTCTTAACCACTGTAGTGAGTGCCATGCTTGTCAGGTGGCTCTGCATTCTATAAGAAAGGAGGAAAAGGGCTAACATATGACATGTAAATAAATAAAATATCCAATGAGAAAGAAAGAAGGAAAAAAAGGAAGGAAGGAAGGAAGGAAGGAAGGAAGGAAGGAAGGAAGGAAGGAAGGAAGGAAGGAAGGAAGCATGCTGACCTTCTCCATGACTTCATCAGCTCCTGCTTCCTCCATGGCTTCTGTATCAGTCCCCGTCTCCTCCATGGGTTCAGCTTCAGTTCCTCCCTGCCTCCAGGTCCCTGCCTTATATTTTTGTCCTGACTTCCCTCAACATTGAAATACACATTTTATGCTTAAGTAAACACTTCTCAAGTTGCTATTAGTTAGTATTTTATTACAGTAATAGAGAAGTACACTGAGACACAAGAGTCCCAGATTTTGCTGGTGATATCACTGCTTTCCTGTGATTATCCCGAAATGCAAATTTGACTGCATCCTTCCCCTCCTTAAAAATCTTGTATAGCTCCTGTTGAGTACCCCAAGCTGCTTCTGTGACTGTGACTTTCATAATGAGTCCTGGATCTGAAATACCCTTCCTCTGCTTTGTGACAGCCTACTCTTTTAATTTAACTTAATTATATTTTAGATGTAGAATTATTTTGCCTATATGTATATCTCTGTACTACATGTATGTCTCCTGTTTAAGGAGGACAAAAGAGGACAATAGAGCCCCTGAACTTAGAGTTAAGTATGAATGTGAGCCACTATATAAGTGCTGGGAATTGAACCTGGATCCTCAGAAAGAGCACAAAGCTACATACTCTTAATTGTTCAGTCTTCACTCCAGTCCCCCTTTTTGAAATCACTTTTGAGATTCCTAGACCACTACTTGTGACGGAGCCTCCAACCACTCAAAAGTTACTTGCTATCCTTTCAGCTATTGGTCCTTAATGCTTTTATTACTATATTAACTTTTGATTTTTTTTTTAATCTGTTTCGCTTGGTAGAGATTTCGCCACTTTGCACATGTTCACAATATGTAGCACATGACAAACAACAAAACAATTGTCACTAAAAGAGAAAACAAAACAAAAAAAACAGAAAAAAGAACTGCACTAATGAAACTGCAGTGTTGTGTGTGTGTGTGTGTGTGTGTGTGTGTGTGTGTGTGTGTAAGTTTGTAGGTTTCAAGTGAGCCTGATCTATGTGTATGTATATATACAAATATATATAATAAAATATATAACATGTAATAAATGATAGCATTTATATGGGCTATAAGCTATTGCTATGTGCTATAAATCATATGTAATGTTTTATCTGTTTTTTCTTTTATTGGATATTTTTAATTTATATTTTAAATGATATCTCCTTTCCTGGTTTCCTGTCCACAAACTCCTAATCTCATTTCACCTCCCCCAGCTTCTATGAGGGTGTTCTATCACAAACCAGCCCACCCCTTCTTAACTCCCCGCCCTGATATTCCCCTACACTGGGGCATTAGGCCTTGGCAGGACCAAGGGCTTCTCCTCCCATTGATGCCCAACAAGGACATCCTCTGCTATATATGCAGTTGGAGCCATAGGTATATCCCTGTGTTCTCTTCAGATGGTGGTTTAGTCCCTCAGAGTCCTAGGGGGTCTGGTTGGTTGATATTGTTGTTCTTCCTATGGGGTTGCAAACCCAGTCAGATTCTGCAGTCAGTTCTCTAACTCCTCTATTGGGGACCAAGTTCTCAGTTCAAAGGTTGGCTGCAAGTATTCACCTCTGTATTTGTCAGGCTCTGGAGGAGCCTCTCAGGAGACAGCTTTATCAGGCTCCTGTCAGCATGCACTTCTTAGCATCAGCAACATTGTCTGTGTTTGGTATCTGTATAGGGGATGGATCCCACATGTGGGGCAGACTTTGAATGGCCTGTCCTTCAGTTTTGGCTCTACACTTTGTCTCCACATTTCCTGCTATGAGTATTTTTGTTCCCCCTTCCAAGCAGGTCTGATGTACCCAGACTTTGGTCTTCCTTCTTCTTAAGCTTCATGTGGTTTTTGAAGGGTAACTTGGTATTTGCAGCTTTTGAGTGAATATCAGCTTATCAGTGAGTGCATACCACCCATATTCTTTTGTGATTGGGTTACTTCACTCACCCCAATATTTTCTTTCATCCATTTGCCTAAGAATTTCAAGAAGTCATTGTTTTTTAATAGCTGAGTAATATTCCATTGTGTAGATCTACCACCTTTTCTGTATCCGTTCCTCTGTTGAAGGGCATCTGGGTTCTTTCCAGCTTCTGCTTATTATTAAAAAAAGGCTGCTATGAACATAGTGGAACATGTGTCCTTGTCATATGTTGGAACATCATTTGGGTATATGGCCAGGAGTGGTATAGCTGGGTCCTCAGGTAGTTCAATGTCCAATTTTCTGAGGAACCTCCAGACTGATTTCCAGAGTGGTTGTACCAGTTTGCAATCCCACCAACAGTTGAGGAGTGTTCCTCTTTTTCCACATCCTCGCCAGCGTCTGTAGTCACCTGAGTTTTGAACTTAGCCATTCTCACTGGTGTGAGGTGAAATCTCAGGGTTGTTTTGATTTGCATTTCCCTGATGACTAAGGATGTTGAACATTTCTTTACGTAATTCTCAGCCATTCCTCAGTTGAGAATTCTTTGTTTTGCTCTGTACCCCACTTTTTAATAGGGTTATTTGGCTCTCTGGAGTCTAACTTCTTGAGTTCTTTGTATATTTTGGATATTAATCCTCTATTGGATGTAGGATTGGTAAAGATCTTTCCCCAATCTATTGGTTGACATTTTGTCCTAATGACAGTAGCCTTTGCCTTACAGAAGCTTTGTAGTTTTATGATGTCAATTTGTCAATTCTTGATCTTAGAGCATAAGCCATTGGTGTTTTGTTCAGGAAATTTTCCCCAGCGTCCTGTGTTCAAGGCTCTTGCCCACTTTTTTTTCTATTAGTTTGAGTGTGTCTAGTTTGGACTTAAGCTTTGTACAGGGTGATAAGAATGGGTCAATTTGCATTCTTCTACATGCTGATATCCAGTTGATCCAGCACCATTTGTTGAAAATGCTGTCTTTTATCCACTGGATGGTTTTAGCCCCTTTCTTAAAGATCAAATGACCATAGGTGCATAGGTTCATTTTTGGGTCTTCAATTCTATTCCACAGATCTACCTGCCTGTCTCTGTACCAATACCATACAGTTTTTAATCACTATTGCCCTGTAATACTGCTTGAGGTCAGGGATAGTGATTTCCCCCAGAAGTTCTTTTATTGTTGAGGATAGTTTTCACTATCCTAGGTTTTATGTTATTCCAAATGAATTTGCAAATTGCTCCTTATAACTCTATGAAGCATTGGATTGGAATTTTGATGGAGATTGCATTGAATTCGTATATTGTTTTTGGCAAAATGGCCATGTTTACTATATTAATCCTGCCAATCCATGAGCATGGGAGATCTTTCCATCTTCTGAGATCTTCTTAAATTTCATTCTTCAGAGACTTGAAGTTCTACTCATACAGATATTTTACTTGCTTGGTTAGAGTCGTATTTTATGTTATTTGTGATTATTGTGAAGGGTGTCATTTCCTTAATTTTTTTCTCAGCCTGTTTAATCTTTGAGTAGAGGAAGTCTACTGATTTGTTTGTGTTAATTTTATACCCAGCCACTTTGCTGAAGTTGTTTATCAGGCTTAGTAGTTCTCTGGTGGAACTTTGGGAGTCACATAAGTATACTATCATATCATCTGCAAATAGTGATATTTTGACTTCTTCCTTTCCAATTTGCATCCCTTTGACATCCTTTTGTTGTCTGATTGCTCTGCCTAGGAATTTGAGTGCTATATTGAATAAGTAGAGAGAGTGTGGGCAGCCTTATCTAGTCCCTGATTTTAGTGGAATTGCTTCAAGTTTCTCTCCATTTGGTCTGTTGTTGGCTATTGGTTTGATGTACGTTGCTTTTACTATGTTTAGGCATGGACCTTGAGTTCCTGTATTTCCAGGACTTTTATAATGAAGGGGTGTTGAATTTTGTCTAATGTCTAATGAGATGATCATGTGATTTTTTTCTTTCAGTTTGTTTATATAGTGAATTATATTGGTGGATTTCTGTATATTGAACCATCCCTGCCTCCCTAGGATGAAGCCTATGTGATCATGATGTATGATCATTTTGATGTGTTCTTGGATAAGGTTTGTGAGAATTTTATTGAGTATTTTTGTGTTGCTATTCATAAGGGAAATTAGTCTGAAATTCTCTTTCTTTGTTGGGTTTTTATGTGATTTTTGTATAAGCATAATTGTGGATTCATAGAAGGAATTGAGTAGTGCTTTTTCTGTTTCTGTTGTGTGGAATAGTTGGAAGCATATTGGTTTTGTGTCTTCTTTGAAGGTCTGAGAGAATTCTACACTAAACCCATCTGGTCCTGTGCTTTTGAGGGAGGGAGACTTCTAATGACTGTTTGTATTTCTTTAGGGGTAATGGGGAAGTTTAGGTGGTTTATCTGATCCTGCTTTAACTTTAGTACCTGGTATCTGTCTAGAAAATTGTCCACTTCTTCCAGATTTTCCAGTTTTGTTCATATAGGCTTTTGTAATTGGATCTGATAATTTTTTTAATTTCCTCAGTTTCTGTTGCTATGTCTCCCTTTTCATTTCTGATTTTATTAACTTGGTTACTCTCTGTGTGCCCTCTGGTTAGTCTGGCAAAATGTTTATGCATCTTGTTGATTTTCTCCAAGAACCAAATCCTGGCTTTTTTTTTTTTTTTTTGATTCTTTGTATAGTTCTTTTTGTCTCTCCTTGATTGATTTCAGCCCTGAGTTTGAATATTTCCTGCTGTGTGCTCATCCTGGGTGTATTTGCTTCTATTAGTTCTAGAACTCTCAGTTGCTCTGTCAAGCTGATAGTGTATGCTCTCTCCAGTTTCTTTTTTGAGGCACTCAGAGTTCTGAGTTTTCCTCTTAGCACTGCTTTCATTGTGTCCCATAC
This sequence comes from Rattus norvegicus, assembly GCF_021556685.1. Classification (NCBI taxonomy): domain Eukaryota; kingdom Metazoa; phylum Chordata; class Mammalia; order Rodentia; family Muridae; genus Rattus; species Rattus norvegicus. The sequence goes on from NC_141554.1 coordinate 34,351,618, forward strand.
GTTTGGCTATGTTGTGCCTTCATTTTCATTCAATTCTAAGAAGTCTCTAATTTCCTTTTTTCTTCCTTGACCAGGTTATCATTGAGTAGGTAGAGCATTGTTCAGCTTCAATGTGTATGTGGGCTCCCTGAAAGGAAGGTATATTCTTTTGTTTTAGGATGAAATATTCTATAGTTATCTGTTAAAGCCATTTGGTTCATAACTTTTGTTAGCTTCACTGTGTCTCTCTTTAGTATCCATTTCTATGATCTGTGCATTGATGACAGTTGGCTCTTGATGTCACCCAGTATTATTGTGTGAGATGCAATGTCTGCTGTGAACTTAAAGTTGATTTTATGACTGTGGGTACCCTTGCATTTGGAGCATAGATGTTCAAAACTGAGAGTTTATCTTGGTAGATATTTCTTTTGATGCATATGAAGTTTCTTTATCTTTTTTCATAACTTTTGGTTGAAACTCTATTTTATTCAGTATTAGAATGGATAATCTAGCTTGTTTCTTGGGACCATTTGCTTAAAAAATATTTTTCCAACCTTTTGTTCTGAGACACTGTTTTTGTCACTGGAGTTCATTTTCTGAAAGTAGCAAAATGTGGGTCCTATTTAAGTATCTAATCAGTTAGACTATGTCTTTTTTACTGGGGAATTAACCTATGATTTTTTTTCTCAGCATTGGAGATAGACTTCAGAACCTAACACACGCTAGACATCCCCTCCCTCTACCAGTGAGTTACAAAGTCAACACACAGGTCCCCTCTTGAAAAAAAAAACAACAGATCAAACTAAACAACCAAACCCAAGTATAGAACAAGATAAAACATATTCCAACATCCCAACTGCAGCTTTTCTGAATAAACATCCAATGAAAAGAGAACCATAAAGAAGATAGATGAAGAATAAGAGAAGGTAAAAATGTCCTTTTTAGATTTGCTCATTACTTCCATTTTGCTATTTTATTTAAAATACTTTTAAGGTGACTTAGTGATGTTTTATATATTTATTGGTATAACAAGTTATTTCCTATTCACATTTATTCCATAACAGAAACTAATTCTAAGCTATCATCATTCATTTATAATGTGATTATGGGACAAAAAGCTGTCTTGTCCTCCATGGTCCCATATCTGATTTATTGAGGGCTGAGCAGTATGCTGGCTCTGATACCTCACAGAGAGGTACCTCTAGTCTCCAGCCAAACTGTGAGTTAGGTTCTGATGGCCTTAGGTCACAAAGGCTGTTGCTAAGAGCCAGACAGAGAAAAGACTCAGCTGCTACTCTAGAATCTGTGCTGTGAGGGGGAGTGCAGTCAGACTGGCAATGGCACTGTACCAGCTCTGGTCCCCCTGGAGCCCCCTAGATGAGAATTTGCAATGGCTTCGCCACACAACACCTACTTTTGCTTCCAAACATCCTTTTAGATTCTCGCCTTTTTTCCCACAGAGCCCCTGTGATGTGGAAGTTCAACAGTGCTTTCACGAAGTAGCTGTGGTCTCTCAGATCCCCAGGATGATAGCCGAAAGGAGCTCAGAGTTACCTGGCCACCCACTTGAGCCACAGAAAGGAACAGCAGCCAAGAAGACACCAACGATTAGGAAGCCCCAGCCCATCAGACTCCTTGGGGTGGATTCAGTTTTTGGCAGGGTTATTACAGTCCAGCCACCCAAGTGGACTGGGACCTTCAAAATTTCTAAAACATCGGCCTTCAGCAAAATTATCAGCAAAGAACAACAGTGGCCCACTGGACTCAGGGAGCCCCAGATTGAGATGACACTGGCCATGTGCAAACAGATGCTACGCTCCATTCTTCTGCTGTATGCAATATACAAAAAGTGCACCTTTGCCCTGCAACACTCCCAGTAAAGGGTTTCCAGCTGATCTCAGTACGTCACACTATACTCTATGGTATGTACTGGATCTTACAAAAACCTGTCTATATACGTCAAACTGTTACCCCCTTATTATGTTTTCCCCTCTTTCAAGCTGTAATAGCCTAGAAGTTCCTCTCCTGCTTTTCTCTGCACAAGCAGTACCAAAGAGACTGAGCAAGGAAGAACATTTCTGTTGAAAGCTGAATGAACATTGAAAAGTTAAACTACCACCAATCAACATGCTCGTGTGATACCAACGAATTAGACAAACTACACAGGCCAACCAGTCCAGTGTGAACACACTCAAGCCCCAAAGATAACTGAAGCGCTCAGGGGAGAAGAGGAACTTTATATATATTAAAACAGACATGTATGGATTTTTCTGAGTACCAGAAGATTAAGCAATCAAAAGTCAAAATCTTAGTGTTCGTTAAGGACCAACTTGAGAACAGCTGTCCTTCAGCAAACAGATTACCACCACAGCAACCTAACCATAGGCCCCTAATATTAATGTGGGTAAAAATGATAAAAACGATAAAAAAATTAATCCTTACATCCTGACAAGGATGAAATTGATAGCAGTTGTGAGAGTTGACTTTTTTGGGAAGACAGGAGAATCCCCATTTTAGCTCCCGGTGTTGTAATTCCAATAAACCATCATTGTTGTATTAAAGGCAAGTTTAAATTTTCTCATTTCAAACTGTAATTTAGTCTTAAAAGTAGAATTCTTATACAATGAATTAAAAGTGCCCTAAAGGCTTGACTACAGCCTGATCTTAGAGGATATTTTTCTCAATTGGTACTCCCACCTACGATAATTTTGGATTGTTTGGTTGACTAGTCAGTAAAACTGACACCTTGCTCACATGACACACAAACACGTCACTTCTCAGAACCTTTCGTTTCTCATTTATTCCCAAGATGACATGTTAATATTCATATCACAGTATAAACCATAAAATTTAAAAGCCCCCACATCCTTACACATTCAAACACATTAAAACTCCAGTCTCTAAAATATCTTCTAATCTCCCCCTTTACAAAACAATCCCACGATCTCCTTTAAAAGTGCAAAGTCATTCCTCTATAGGCAACTGTAATAATCAAAATTAAATGAAAAACTTCTCATTTTAAGAGGGAAGAACCAGGGCACAGTCATAATCTGAACAAGGCCATATCAAACTCCAGTCATAAGATAACTCAGTGTTCGATGTCTGGGATTCATTCATGAACTTGTGGGTTACTCTAAAGGGTATAGGTCACTGCTCTGGCTCTGCTTTCGGCAGGACACACAGTTTGTCTTCTAAGCTCTGGCAGGCTCCACTCCACTACTGCTGCTCTTCTTGGAGGTTGCCCCATGGTACTGACATCTGCAAAGTGCTGGTGTCTTCAGCTGCAACTGGGCTTCATGGTGTCCTCAACTAGGCTCACTTCATGGCACCAAAGCTTCAGTTTTCTGCATGACGCCCAGGTCCTAGGCTGTCAACTGCTACTGAGGCTGCATCTTCACCAATGTCCTCCCCTGCCCTCTCCCAGTAACAAGCCTCAGTTGCTCTCCACAATGCTTTCAAAACCAGTACCACCTAGATGACTCTTAAACTGCCAAGTTCATCTACCAGAACAGGGTAAAACCTTGGTCATGTCTGGAACACAGCTTCTGTGTGCTGACTCTCTAAAAACACTTTTCAGAAGATTTCACCTCAGTGATACTGGCCCCTTCCTAATCACTAATTTCTCAGCTTGAGACAACCAGAATCTTAATTCAAAATAACAAATAGCCTGGTAAAGTCTATAAATTTCCCTTTGTAACTTCCAGAGCCTTTAACATTCTTATCTTCCAAGCTTTTTACAGAATGGCTCACCAAGTTTAGAACAGTCTATGGCTTTTATAGCACAAAGTTCCAAAGCCTTTCCACAATCCTCCCACAAACAACATATTTAAGTCTGTTACTTCAGTTACCAATTTCTGTCCTGGTTAAGGTTCCTAATACTGTGATGTAATACCAAGACCAAGCAGCATGTTGGGGAGGACTGGGCTTATTTGTATTACACTCTACATTACACTGTTGATCCCTGAAGGACAACGGGAGAGGAAGTCAAACAGAGCAGGAAATGCAGAAACCATGGAAGAGTTCTGCTGGTCTTCTTTCTTTTTTTCTTCTTCTTTTAAATTGGGTATTTTCTTTATTTATATTTCAAATGTTATCCCCTTTCCTGGTTTCCTCCCCCTGGAAACCCCATATCCTATTCCCACTTCACCTCCTTCTATGAGGGTGCTCCCTCAGGAACCCATTCACTACCTCCTGCCTCCCTGCCCTGGCATTTCCCTACACTTGGGCATGGAGCCTTTACAGGACCAAGAATCTCTTCTTATATTGATGCCCTACAAGGCCATCCTCTGCTATATATGTGGGTGAAGCCATGGGTCACTCCTTGTGTACTCTTTGGTTAGTGTTTTAGTACCTGAGAACTCTGGGTTGTCTGGTTTCTTGATATTCCTTGTTATTCCTCTGGGGTTGCAAACCCATTCGGCTACCTCAGTCCTTCTCTAACGCCTTCCATTGAGGACCTCATTGGCTGTGAGCCTCAGACTCTGTATTTTCAGGCTCTGGCAGAGTCTCTGAGGATACTGCTATATCAGGCTCTTATCAGCATGCACTTCTTGGCATCGACAATAGTGTCTGCATTTGGAGATTGTATGTGGGATGGATTCCCAGGTATGGCAGTCTCTTGATGGCTTTTCCCTCAGTCTGTGAATCATATTACTTCTCTGTATTTCCCGCTGTGAGCATTTCCCCTTCTAGGAAGGACTGAAGCATCCACACTTTGCTCTTCCTCTTTCTTTTTTTTTTTTTTTATTAACTTGAGTATTTCTTATATACATTTCGAGTGTTATTCCCTTTCCCGAGCGTGGTGGCGCGCGCCTGTAATCCCAGTAGCTTGGGAGGCTGGGGCAGGATTGTGCTTGAGAGTTCAAGGCCAGCATCCTGGGTGTCAGGCTCTTCCTCTTTCTTGAAGTTCATGTGGTCTGTAAATTGTTTCTTGGGTATTCTGAGCTGTTGTGCTAATATCCACTCATCATTGACTGAAAATCATGTGCTTTCTTTGGTGATTGGGTTACCTCACTCAGGACATTTTCTAGTTCTATCCATTTGCTTAAGAATTTCATAAAGTCATTGTTTTAATAAGTGAGTAGTATTTTATTGTGTAAATGCACCACATTTTCTGTATGTATGCCTCTATAGAAAGACATCTAACTTCTTTCCAGCTTCTGGCTATTATAAATAAGCATACTATGAACATAGTGGGGCATGTGTCCATTCTATAGGGTAATAAGAATGTACCAATTTGCATTTTCCTACATGTTGACAACAAGTTGAACCAGCCCAATTTGTTGAAAATGCTATCTTTTTTCCATTGGATGGTTTTAGCTCCTTTGTTAAAGATCAAGAGACCATAGGTGTATGGGTTCATTTCTGGGTTTCAATTCTATTTCATTGATCTACCTGCCTGCCTCTGTACCATTATCCGTTTTTAATCACTATTGCTCTATAATACAGCTTGTGGTCAGGGATGGTGCTTCCCCCCAAAGTTGAGGATAGTTTTCTCTAACCTGGCTTTTTGTTGTTCCAAATGAATTTGCAAATTGCTCTTTCTAACTCTATGAAGAACTGAGTTGGAATTTTGATAGGGATTGCATTGCATTGAGTCTGTAGATTGCTTTTGGCAGATGGCCATTTTCACAATGTTAATCCTGCCAATCCATGACCATAAGAGATCCTTCCACCTTCTGTGATCTTCAATTTCTTTCTTAAGAGACTTAAAGTACTTATCATACAGATTGTTCACTTGCTTGGCTAGAGTCAAATAAGGGATTTTCTATTATTTGTGACTATTGTGAAAGGTGTTGTTTCCTTAATTTCTTTCACAGACTGTTTATCCTTTGAATAGAGGAAGGCTACTAAATTGTTTGAGTTAAATTTATACCCAGCCACTTTACTGAAGTTGTTTATCAGCTGTAGGAGTCTCTGGTGGAATTTTGAGATTCACTTATGTGTAGTAACACATCATCTACAAATAGTGATATTTTGACTTCTTCCTTTCCAATTTGTATCCCTTTGACCTTCTTTTGTTGTCTGATTGTTCTGACTAGGAATTCAAGTACTATATTGAATAAGTGGGGCAAGAGTGGGCAGCTTTGTCTAGTCCCTGATATTAGTAGTATTGCTTCAAGTTTCTCTCCATTTGGTTTGATGTTGGATACTGGTGTGCTGTACATTGCTTTTACTATATTTAGGCATGGAATTTGAATTCCTGACCTTTCCAAGATTTTTAACATGAAGGGGTACTCAATTTTGTGAAATGCTTTCTCAGCAGCTAATGATATGATAACATGTGTTTTTTTTTCTTTGAGTTTGTTTATGTAGTGGATTACATAGATGAATTTCTGTATATTAAACCATCCCTGCATTCCTGGGACTAAGCCTACTTGATCATGATGGATGATCGTTTTGATGTGGTCTTTAATTCAGTTTGCCAGAACCTTATTGAGTATTTTTGCATCGATATCCATAAGGGAAATTGGTCTGAACTTCTCTTTCTTTCTTGGGTCTTTGTATGTTTAAGGTATAAGGGTAATTTTAGCTTCATAGATGGAATTGGGTAGTGTCCTGTCTGTTTCTATTTTGTGACATAGCTTGAAGAGTATTGGTATTGGGTATTGAGTGAATGTTTGATAGAATTCTGCATGAAAATCACTGTTCCTGGGCTCTTTTTTTTGGGGGGGGGAGACTTTTTATGACTGCTGCTATTTCTTTGTTTTGTTTTGTTTTTTTTTTTCATCTTTATTAACTTGGGGATTTCCTATTTACATTTCAATTGTTATTCCCTTTCCCAGTTTCTGGGCCAACATCCCCCTAACCCCTCCCACTCCCCTTCTCTATGGGTGTACCCCTCCCCACCCTACCCATATTACCGCGCTCCCCCCAACAATCAGAATCACTGGGGGTTCAGTCTTGGCAGGACCAAGGGCTTCCCCTGCCACTGGTACTCTTACTAGGCTATTCATTGCTTCCTATGCAGTTGGAGCCCAGGGTCAGTCCATATATAGTCTTTGGGTAGTGGCTTAGACACTGGAAGCTCTGGTTGGTTGGCATTGTTGTTCATATGGGGTCTCAAGTCCCTTCAACCTCTTTCAGTCCTTTCTAAGATACCTTCAACGGGGGTCCCATTCTCAGTTCAGTGGTTTAATAATGGGATTTGCCTATGTATTTGCTGAATTCTGGCTGTGTCTTTCAGGAGAGATCTACATCCGGTTCCTGTCGGCCTGCACTTCTTTGCTTCATCCACCTTGTCTAATTGGGTGGCTGTATATGTATGGGCTACATGTGGGGCAGGCTCTGAATGGGTGTTCCTTTTGCCTCTGTTTTAATCTTTGCCTCCCTATTCCCTGACAAGGGCATTCTTGTTCCCCTTTTAAAGAAGGAGTAAAGCATTTGCATTTTGATCATCCGCCTTCATTTTCATGTGTTCTGTGCATCTAGGGTAATTCAAGCATTTGGGCTAATAGCCACTTATCAGTGAGTTTTTACTATTATGTGACAGGAGGGATTAATTTTCTTGTATGTTTATGGGCATCTCTTTCTTAGGTTAGGAAAGTTTTCTTCTATAATTTTGTTGAAGATACTTACTGGCCCTTAAGTTGGGAATCTTCTCTCTCTTCTATACCTATTTCTGTTATCTTTAGGTTGGGTCTTCTCATTGTACCCTGGATTTCCTGGATGTTTTGGGTTAGAAGCTTCTTGCATTTTGCATTTTCTTTGATGGTTGTGTCAATGTTTTATATGGTGTCTTCTGCTCCTGAGATTCTCTCTTCTATCTTTTGTATTATGTTGGCGATGCTTGCATCTATGACTCCTGATCTCTTTCCTAGGTTTTCTATCTTCAATGTTGTTTCTCTTTGCTATTTCTTTATTGTCTCTATTGCCATGTTTAGATCCTGGATGGTTTTGTTCAATTCCTTCACCTTTTGGTTGTGTTTTTCTGTAATTCTTTAAGGGATTTTTGTGATTCCTCTTTAAGTGCTTCTACCATTTATCTGTGTTGTCCTGTATTTGTTTAAGGGAGTCATTTATGTCCTTCTTAAAGTCCTCTAACAGCATCATAAGATTTGATTTTGAATCATAATCTTACTTTTCTGGTGAGTTGGGGTATCTAGGACTTGCTGTGGTGGGAGAACTGGGTTCTGAGGGTGCCAAGTGGCCTTGTTTTCTGTTGCTTAGGTTCATGCACTTGCCTCTTGCTATCTGGTTATCTCTGTTATTACCTGGTCTTGCTGTCTCTGACAGTGGCTTCTTGACCCTTCTCTAAGTCTGTGTGTCAGCACTCCTGGGAGACAAACTCTGTCCTCACAGGAACTGGGTACAGAGAGCTGTGGCACAGCGTCAGCTCAGGGTGCAGACAGAAACTAGAAGGATCCTGTCCCAGCCTGCTACTTGGTTCCTGTGTACTGAGGGCTCCAGGCAGGTCCCTCCAAGTAGAAGTGGTGTTCTCACTTGTGCTCTCAGGTTTTATCTTAAGGGTTGCACTTTGTATGTTGTATGTTGTAAGTTGTAAGTCATATGGTATATGTTACATGTTGCATGTTACTTGTTTTATATTACATGTTATATGTCATATATTATACATTCAATATATTAAATATTGTATATAATATAGTGTGTGTTGTATGTATATATTACATGTTTTATATCATATATCATACATTATATATTATGTATCATATTTTATATCTCAATGTTTACAGATTGAAGATCATGTACCATATATCATATTTAGTATATTATATTACATGTTATAGGTTAAAGAAAATGTCATGAGTCACAATTCCTATATCACATGTAATGTGTCACATATTATATATCATACATCATGTATTGTATATTAGATACCATGTAAGGTATATTATATGCTATATATTTTATATTGTGTTTTGCATATTTTATATTGCATATTATATTTGTGTTTAGATTTACATTTGTATTTATATTTATAGATTTTTAGATATAATATATGTTCATATTACATAGTATACAATAGATAGTGCACAGTTTAAAGTATATATTAAATAATGTTTTCTGAAGTATATTTTGTATATTTTATATCATAAATCTATATATTATGTCATATTTTATATTTTTTTATTAACTTGAGTATTTCTTATATACATTTCAAGTGTTATTCCCTTTCCCGATTTCCGGGCAAACAACCCCCTCCCCCCTCCCCTTCCTTATGGGTATTCCCCTCCCAACCCTCCCCCCATTGCCGCCCTCCCCCCATAGTCTAGTTCACTGGGGGTTCAGTCTTAGCAGGACCCAGGGCTTCCCCTTCCACTGGTGCTCTTACTAGGATATTCATTGCTACCTATGGGGTCAGAGTCCAGGGTCAGTCCATGTATAGTATTTAGGTAGTGGCTTAGTCCCTGGAAGCTCTGGTTGCTTGACATTGTTGTACTTTTGGGGTCTCGATCACCTTCAAGCTCTTCCAGTTCTTTCTCTGATTCCTTCAACGGGGGACCTATTCTCAGTTCAGTGGTTTGCTGCTGGCATTCGCCTCTGTATTTGCTGTATTCTGGCTGTGTCTCTCAGGAGCGATCTACATCCGGCTCCTGTCGGTCTGCACTTCTTTGCTTCATCCATCTTGTCTAATTGGGTGGCTGTATATGTATGGGCCACATGTGGGGCAGGCTCCGAATGGGTGTTCCTTCAGTCTCTGTTTTAATCTTTGCCTCTCCCTTCCCTGCCAAGGGTATTCTTTTTCCTCATTTAAAGAAGGAGTGAAGCATTCACATTTTGATCATCTGTCTTGAGTTTCGTTTGTTCTAGGGATCTAGGGTAATTCAAGCATTTGGGCTAATAGCCACTTATCAATGAGTGCATACCATGTATGTCTTTCTGTGATTGGGTTAGCTCACTCAGGATGATATTTTCCAGTTCCAACCATTTGCCTATGAATTTCATAAACTCGTTGTTTTTGATAGCTGAGTAATATTCCATTGTGTAGATGTACTACATTTTCTGTATCCATTCCTCTGTTGAAGGGCATCTGGGTTCTTTCCAGTTTCTGGCTATTATAAATAAGGCTGCGATGAACATAGTGGAGCACGTGTCTCTTTTATATGTTGAGGCATCTTTTGGGTATATGCCCAAGAGAGGTATAGCTGGATCCTCAGGCAGTTCAATGTCCAATTTTCTGAGGAACCTCCAGACTGATTTCCAGAATGGTTTTACCAGTCTGCAATCCCACCAACAATGGAGGAGTGTTCCTCTTTCTCCACATCCTCGCCAGCATCTGCTGTCACCTGAGTTTTTGATCTTAGCCATTCTCACTGGTGTGAGGTGAAATCTCAGGGTTGTTTTGATTTGCATTTCCCTTATGACTAAAGATGTTGAACATTTCTTTAGGTGTTTCTCAGCCATTCGGCATTCCTCAGCTGTGAATTCTTTGTTTAGCTCTGAACCCCATTTTTTAATAGGGTTATTTGTTTCCCTGCGGTCTAACTTCTTGAGTTCTTTGTATATTTTGGATATAAGGCCTCTATTTGTTGTAGGATTGGTAAAGATCTTTTCCCAATCTGTTGGTTGCCGTTTTGTCCTAACCACCGTGTCCTTTGCCTTACAGAAGCTTTGCAGTTTTATGAGATCCCATTTGTCGATTCTTGATCTTAGAGCATAAGCCATTGGTGTTTTGTTAGGAAATTTTTTCCAGTGCCCATGTGTTCCAGATGCTTCCCTAGTTTTTCTTCTATTAGTTTGAGTGTGTCTGGTTTGATGTGGAGGCCCTTGATCCACTTGGACTTAAGCTTTGTACAGGGTGATAAGGATGGATCGATCTGCATTCTTCTACATGTTGCCCTCCAGTTGAACCAGCACCATTTGCTGAAAATGCTATCTTTTTTCCATTGGATGGTTTTGGCTCCTTTGTCAAAAATCAAGTGACCATAGGTGTGTGGGTTCATTTCTGGGTCTTCAATTCTATTCCATTGGTCTATCTGTCTGTCTCTGTACCAATACCATGCAGTTTTTATCACTATTGCTCTGTAATACTGCTTGAGTTCAGGGATAGTGATTCCCCCTGAAGTCCTTTTATTGTTGAGGATAGCTTTAGCTATCCTGGGTTTTTTGTTATTCCAGACGAATTTGCAAATTGTTCTGTCTAACTCTTTGAAGAATTGGATTGGTATTTTGATGGGGATTGCATTGAATCTGTAGATTGCTTTTGGTAAAATGGCCATTTTTACTACATTAATCCTGCCAATCCATGAGCATGGAAGATCTTTCCATCTTCTGAGGTCTTCTTCAATTTCTTTCCTCAGTGTCTTGAAGTTCTTATTGTACAGATCTTTTACTTGCTTGATTAAAGTCACACCGAGGTACTTTATATTATTTGGGTCTATTATGAAGGGTGTCATTTCTCTAATTTCTTTCTCGGCTTGTTTCTCTTTTGTATAGAGGAAGGCAACCGATTTATTTGAGTTAATTTTATACCCAGCCACTTTGCTGAAGTTGTTTATCAGCTTTAGTAGTTCTCTGGTGGAACTTTTTGGATCACTTAAATATACTATCATGTCATCTGCAAATAGTGATATTTTGACTTCTTCTTTTCCCATCTGTATCCCCTTGATCTCCTTTTGTTGTCTGATTGCTCTGGCTAGAACTTCAAGAACTATATTGAATAAGTAGGGAGAGAGTGGGCAGCCTTGTCTAGTCCCTGATTTTAGTGGGATTGCTTCAAGTTTCTCTCCATTTAGTTTAATGTTAGCAACTGGTTTGCTGTATATGGCTTTTACTATGTTTAGGTATGGGCCTTGAATTCCTATTCTTTCCAGGACTTTTATCATGAAGGGGTGTTGAATTTTGTCAAATGCTTTCTCAGCATCTAATGAAATGATCATGTGGTTCTGTTCTTTCAGTTTGTTTATATAATGGATCACGTTGATGGTTTTCCTTATATTAAACCATCCCTGCATGCCTGGGATGAAGCCTACTTGATCATGGTGGATGATTGTTTTGATGTGCTCTTGGATTCAGTTTGCCAGAATTTTATTGAGTATTTTTGCGTCGATATTCATAAGGGAAATTGGTCTGAAGTTCTCTTTCTTTGTTGTGTCTTTGTGTGGTTTAGGTATAAGAGTAATTGTGGCTTCATAGAAGGAATTCGGTAGGGCTCCATCTGTTTCAATTTTGTGGAATAGTTTGGATAATATTGGTATGAGGTCTTCTATGAAGGTTTGATAGAATTCTGCACTAAACCCGTCTGGACCTGGGCTCTTTTTGGTTGGGAGACTTTAATGACTGCTTCTATTTCCTTAGGAGTTATGGGGTTGTTTAACTGGTTTATCTGTTCCTGATTTAACTTCGGTACCTGGTATCTGTCTAGGAAATTGTCCATTTCCTGAAGATTTTCAAGTTTTGTTGAATATAGGTTTTTATAGTAAGATCTGATGATTTTTTGAATTTCCTCTGAATCTGTTGTTATGTCTCCCTTTTCATTTCTGATTTTGTTAATTTGGACGCACTCTCTGTGTCCTCTCGTTAGTCTGGCTAAGGGTTTATCTATCTTGTTGATTTTCTCAAAGAACCAACTTTTGTTTCTGTTGATTCTTTCTATGTTCCTTTTTGTTTCTACTTGGTTGATTTCAGCTCTGAGTTTGATTATTTCCTGCCTTCTACTCCTCCTGGGTGTATTTGCTTCTTTTTGTTCTAGAGCTTTTAGGTGTGCTGTCAAGCTGCTGACATATGCTCTTTCCTGTTTCTTTCTGCAGGCACTCAGCGCTATGAGTTTTCCTCTTAGCACGGCTTTCATTGTGTCCCATAAGTTTGAGTATGTTGTATCTTCATTTTCATTAAATTCTAAAAAGTTTTTAATTTCTTTCTTTATTTCTCCCTAGACCAGGTTATGATTGAGTACAGCACTGTTCAATTTCCACGTATATGTGGGCATTCTTCCCTTATTGTTATTGAAGACCAGTTTTAGGCCGTGGTGGTCCGATAGCACGCATGGGTTTATTTCTATCTTTCTGTACCTGTTGAGGCCCGTTTTTTGACCAATTATATGGTCAATTTTGGAGAAAGTACCATGAGGAGCTGAGAAGAAGGTATATCCTTTTGCTTTAGGATAGAATGTTCTATAAATATCCGTTAAGTCCATTTGGCTCATGACTTCTCTTAGTCTGTCGACATCACTGTTTAATTTCTGTTTCCATGATCTGTTCATTGATGAGAGTGTGGTGTTGAAATCTCCCACTATTATTGTGTGAGGTGCAATGTGTGTTTTGAGCTTTAGTAAGGTTTCTTTTACGTATGTAGGTGCCCTTGTATTTGGGGCATAGATATTTAGGATTGAGAGTTCATCTTGGTGGATTTTTCCTTTGATGAATATGAAGTGTCCTTCCTTATCTTTTTTGATGACTTTTAGTTGGAAATTGATTTTATTTGATATTAGAATGGCTACTCCAGCTTGCTTCTTCTGACCATTTGCTTGGAAAGTTGTTTTCCAGCCTTTCACTCTGAGGTAGTGTCTGTCTTTGTCTCTGAGGTGTGTTTCCTGTAGGCAGCAGAATGCAGGGTCCTCGTTGCGTATCCAGTTTGTTAATCTATGTCTTTTTATTGGGGAGTTGAGGCCATTGATATTGAGAGATATTAAGGAATAGTGATTATTGCTTCCCGTTATATTCATATTTGGATGTGAGGTTATGTTTGTGTGCTTTCATTCTCTTTGTTTTGTTGCCAAGACGATTAGTTTCTTGCTTCTTCTAGGGTATAGCTTGCCTCCTTATGTTGGGCTTTACCATTTATTATCCTTTGTAGTGCTGGATTTGTAGAAAGATATTGTGTAAATTTGGTTTTGTCATGGAATATCTTGGTTTCTCCATCAATGTTAATTGAGAGTTTTGCTGGATACAGTAACCTGGGCTGGCATTTGTGTTCTCTTAGGGTCTGTATGACATCAGTCCAGGATCTTCTGGCCTTCATAGTTTCTGGCGAGAAGTCTGGTGTGATTCTGATAGGTCTCCCTTTATATGTTATTTGACCTTTTTCCCTTACTGCTTTTAATATTCTTTCTTTATTTTGTGCGTTTGGTGTTTTGACTATTATGTGACGGGAGGTGTTTCTTTTCTGGTCCAATCTATTTGGAGTTCTGTAGGCTTCTTGTATGTCTATGGGTATCTCTTTTTTTAGGTTAGGGAAGTTTTCTTCTATGATTTTGTTGAAGATATTTACTGGTCCTTTGAGCTGGGAGTCTTCACTCTCTTCTATACCTATTATCCTTAGGTTTGATCTTCTCATTGAGTCCTGGATTTCCTGTATGTTTTGGACCAGTAGCTTTTTCCGCTTTACATTATCTTTGACAGTTGAGTCAATGATTTCTATGGAATCTTCTGCTCCTGAGATTCTCTCTTCCATCTCTTGTATTCTGTTGGTGAAGCTTGTATCTACAGCTCCTTGTCTCTTCTTTTGGTTTTCTATATCCAGGGTTGTTTCCATGTGTTCTTTCTTGATTGCTTCTATTTCCATTTTTAATTCCTTCAACTGTTTGATTGTGTTTTCCTGGAATTCTTTCAGGGATTTTTGTGTCTCCTCTCTATGGGCTTCTACTTGTTTATTTATGTTTTCCTGGAATTCTTTCAGGGATTTTTGTGTCTCCTCTCTATGGGCTTCTACTTGTTTATTTATGTTTTCCTGGAATTCTTTCAGGGATTTTTGCGATTCTTTCAGGCATTTTTGCGATTCCTCTCTGTAGGCTTCTACTTGTTCTCTAAGGGAGTTCTTCATGTCTTTCTTGAAGTCCTCCAGCATCATGATCAAAAATGATTTTGAAACTAGATCTTGCTTTTCTGGTGTGTTTGGATATTCCATGTTTGTTTTGATGGGAGAATTGGGCTCCGATGGTGCCATGTAGTCTTTGTTTCTGTTGCTTGGGTTCCTGGGCTTGCCTCTCGCCATCAGATTATCTCTAGTGTTACTTTGTTCTTCTATTTCTGACAGTGGCTAGACTGTCCTATAAGCCTGTGTGTCAGGAGTGCTGTAGACCTGTTTTCCTCTCTTTCAGTCAGTTATGGGGACAGAGTGTTCTGCTTTCCGGCGTGTAGTTTTTCCTCTCCATATTTTATATTGTTGCCTTATGTTATATATTTCAGATTACAGATTACATAACACATTTTATATATCATATTTTATATTGTATATACTATATGTTATATGATATATGATACAAGTTGCTATAATATGTTACTTATAGTATATCATATATCATGTATTATATGTTATATTTCATATATTATATATTGTATAGTCTGTATTGTGTGTTATATTAGTATTTATATTGATAATATATCAATCATATTGCATTGGATATTAAATATTATGTTTTATGCTAAATGTTATATAG
Organism: Rattus norvegicus; assembly: GCF_021556685.1. Taxonomy (NCBI): domain Eukaryota; kingdom Metazoa; phylum Chordata; class Mammalia; order Rodentia; family Muridae; genus Rattus; species Rattus norvegicus. The sequence goes on from NC_141554.1 coordinate 34,366,934, forward strand.
CACTTGTTATGTACTATATAGTACATTACATTTTTTGTATTTATACATTATATCATGTATTCTATATCATATATCATAATTTATATTGAATGTTTTATATTTTATGTAGTACAAATAACAATTTATATATCAGATATGATATATCATATATCAAATGTTATACATTAGATATTATATTACATGTTACATGATAAATGTCATATGTCATGTGTTACTTATCACATATTGTATATTCCATATTATGTATTGTATGTTATACTTATAGACTTTATATTGTTTATTGTATATTTTATATTATATTTATTTTTATATTTATAATAATTTATTATATATTTTATATAGCAATTATCATATATGATATATCATACAATCACATTTCATATATCATACTGTATATATCATATCATATAGTATATAATATATTGTATGTTATATATCATGTATCATTTATAATATTCCTTTATCATATACATCAAAAATTATATGTTATACATTTTATATCATATATTATATTTTATCTCTAATGTAACATATATTCATTATATTTATTATGTATCATAAATATATTATATATTATGTTATATATGCCATATATTAGAGGTTACATATTAAACATTATATTTTATAGCCTATATTATACATATTACAAATGTTAATGATATTATAGATATTATATATCATGTTATCAATATTATGTCTTATGTTATATATCATAATTTATAATACACGTCATATTATATATTGCATTATATAATTATATAAATAATTTGTAAGTGTATATTATGTGCTTCATATATACTACATACCATATATGATATATACATATTATATAGTTATAATATATTGTATATAATATATAAAATATACATTTACATAGGTTACATATATAAATATAATATGCATATATCATATTTGCTATATAATTATAATATATAATAAAATATGTTATTTTAAAAAGTTTTCTGTTCATTCATTTTTACACTACAGATATTATTCCCCTCACAGTCCACCTCATACCTCCTCCCTACCCCTGCCCTACTGTCTCCACAAGGATATCCCCACCCTACTCACCCCAGCAGACCTCTAAACTTCCTGGGGTTTCCAGTCTCTTGAGGGTTAGGTGCATCTTCTCTGACTCAACCCAGATCAGTGCGTTATCTGCTGTATATTTGTTGGAGGCCTCATGTCAGCTGGTGTATGCTGCCAGGTTGGTGGTCCAGTGTCTGAGAGATCTCAGGGGTCCAGGTTAGTTAAGACTGCTAGTCCTCCTACAGGGTTGCCCTTCTCCTCAGCTTCCTCTAGCTTTTCCCTAATTCAACCAGAGGCTTCACCAGCTTTTGTTCCTTGGTTAGATGCACATATCTGCATGTGACTCTTTCAGCTGCTTGTTGAGTATTTCAGAGAACAGTCATGGTAGGTCCCTTTTTGTGAACACCCTGTAGCCTCAGTAATGGTGTGAGATCTTGGGGCCTCCCCTTGATCTGGATCCCACTTTGGGCCTGTCTCTTGACCTTCTTTTCCTCAGGCTCTTCTCCATTTCCATCCCTGTATTTCTTTCAGACAGGAAGAATTATGGGTCAGAGCTTTTACTGTAGGATAACATCTCCATCACTCACTTGATGACTTGTCTTCTACTGGAGAGGAATTCAATAAGTTCCCTCTCCCCACTGTAGGGCCTTTCCTCTAGGATCCCCCCCATTTGAATCCTGAGGATCTCTTACTTCGAAGGTCTCTGGTACATTCTAGAGCATCCTCCCAACCTCCTTCCTCCCGAGGTTGCCTGTTTCCATTCTTTCTGCTGGCTCTTAGGGCTTCAGCACTTTTCCCTCACCCAATACCAGATCATGTTCCCCTCTCCCCCCCACCCCACCCCCTGTCCCTCCCTCCCTTTCCCCTTGTTGTTGCTTTCTTCTCCCTCCCAAGTGGTACTGTGCTGTCCTAACTTAGGCCTTTCAGCTTGTTGAACTTTTTGAGTTTTGTGGACTGTATCTTGGGTATTATGTACTTTTCTTTTAGCTAATATCCACTTATTAGTGAGAACATACTGTGCATGTCCTTTTGGGTATGAGTTACCTCAGTCAAGATTATATTTTCTAGTTCCATCCATTTGCCTGCAAAACACAGGATGTCCTCATTCTTAATAGCTAAGTAGTATTCCATTGTGTAAATGAACTACATTTTCTGTATCCACTCTTGGGTCATGGGACATCTGGGTTGTTTCCAGCCTCTGGCTATCAAAAATAAGGAAGCTATGAACATAGTGGAACATGTGCCCCTGTAGCATGCTGGGGCATATTTTGGGTATATTCCCAAGAGTGGCATTGCTGGGTCTTTAGGTAAGTCTACTTCCAATTTTCTGAGGAACCTCCAAATGGATTTCCTGAGTGGTTGCACCAGTTTGCAATCCCACCAGCAATGGAAGTGTATTCCTTTTTCTCCACATCCTCGCCAACATGTCTTGTCACCTGAAGTTTTGATCTTAGCCATTCCGACTGGTGTCAGGTGGAATCTCAGGGTTGTTCTGATTTTCATTTCTAAGGACTTTGAACATTTCTTTAGGTGCTTCTCAGCCATTCGAGATTCCTCTGATGTGAATTCTTGGTTTATTTCTATACCCCATGTTTTTGATTGGGTTGTTTGGATTTTGGTGGTTAGCTTCTCGAGTTCTTTATATATTTTGCATTTTAGCCTTCTATCAGATGTGGTGTTAGTGAAGATTTTCTCCCAATTGGTAGGATGCCGATTTGTCTTACTGACAGTGTCCTTTACCTTAAAGAATCTTTCCAGTTTCATGAAGTCCCATTTATCAATTCTTGATCTTAGAGCCTAAGCCAGTGGAATGCTGTGCCAATGATTTTAAGGCTCTTTCCCACTTTTTCTTTTATTAGATTGAGTGTATCTGGTTTTATGTTGAGGTCTTTAATCCACTTGAACTTGAGCTTTGTTCATGGTGACAAATATGGGTCTGTTTTCATTTTTCTACATACAGATATCCAGTTAGACCAGCAACATTTATTTAAGATGCTTTCTTTTTTCCATTGTATATTTTTGGCTTCTTTGACAATTAATTAATCATTTATTATTAAATATTTGTTTATTTTTATTATTTATTATTTGTTATTAATTATGTAAAATGTTTAATATATTATAGATACATATATATCTCTTATATCTAAAGACAAAGATATGAGAGAGAGAAAGGGAGGTAAGGGGAGAGAGAGAGAGAGAGAGAGAGAGAGAGAGAGAGAGAGAGAGAGAGAGAAGTGGGACTCTCATGTACCTCAGGCTGACCTGAAACTTACAGTAGGGTTAAGGCTGACTATGAACCTCTGATCCTCTTGCCTCCACCTAATAAGTATCTAGATTAAACATGGGCACTGTTAACTAAACCACATCTCCAGCTCCAGCCATATATATAATTGTATATAATACACATACACACACACATATATATATATATATGTGTGTGTGTGTGTGTGTGTCTGTGTGTGTCTGTGTGTGTATATATGTGTGTGTGTGTGTGTGTATATATATATATATATATATATATATATATATATATATGATTATATGAACAACTAGAAATACCCTTAGGAAACAACAAATAACACACACTCATTAAATGTTTACTGTTGAATGAATAAAAGTAATAAACCTTGAGCTCCAATAGCCCTTTAGGACCTGGCTTTGTGTAAATTTGTTCATTTTAGCTGCTTTAAAGTATCATTAGGCTAGAATGCTTCAGCAAGTAGTCCTGGGAATGAAAGATATGTAATTCACTGCTTCATATGACTCCCCAGACAGGAATAGATTTTTAGGCTGCTGAGCGCAGAATGTTTTTTGGTTTTGTTTTTAATTTCAGATTTAATGATACACAGAATTATTTTTTGGAGGTGAGTCTTTTAACTGATGCTCTTTAGTGCGAGCTTCATTAAGGAGTGCTGCTAATGGGCCTTGCTTTTGTTGTTATAAGAATTTTTACTAATGAAAACAACATTCTGTAGATAGGTGTTTGGTTTTTACATTGTGCATCATTTTATACTTAGACTCATCTTTCTGTTGGTGAAATCATGAGTCCAAAGTTACAAAGTTGTCTCTTTGGGGTTTTGTTGTTGCTATTTTGGTAATACATCCTGTGTATGAGTACGAGAAAACAATTCCTGTTTCATAGTTCCTGTATACTATACATTAAGAGATGTTTTCAAAATGTATCTGTTATATAATATGCTGTAGCAAATTAAAACTGCTTCGTGGGTGAGGGAAATGAACAATTTGCTAGAGACTGTGATCTGCGATGTGTATTTATCACTGAAAGGAGAGTTTGCAATTCAAGCCAGGCAACAGTCTTGGTGAGAGATTTTGATGAACTCATGTGTAGTGATTTGAATGAGAATGGCCCTCTTGGGGTCATAATTTTCTATGCTAGGTCCCCAATTAGTGGCACTGTTTGGGAAGGATTAGAACATGTGGCCTTGTTGGAGGAGTGCATATCTTGGGGAAAGCTTTGGGGTTTCAAAAGATCATGCCAGACTGCTCCCCCATCTCCTTCTCTCCTTTTCTCTCTACCTCCCTCCTTTCCACCTTCACTCACACCCTCTCTCTGCCTGAAACTTGCTGATCATCTGTGAGCTCTGAGCTACTTCTCAAACACAATTTCTTCCTATCTGCTGCCACACTCCCCACCATGATGACAATGCACTCATCCTCTGACTGTAAGCCATTACGCCATAAAAGGCTTCCTTTTGATAAGTTTCTCTGGTCATTCTGTCACCTCACAGCAATAGTAACCCTAATTAAGACAATATAGAAAAAGGTTTCCCTTTACTCCAGATAATTCCAGCTATATGTGATGATATACACAATTAATTCCCCAACACTCAAGACTCAGAGGCAGGTAGATCTCTGTGAAAGTGAGGCCAGCTCAGTCTACATGGCAAGTTCCAAGCCAGCCAAGGCTGCAAAGTGAGACCTTATCTCAAGAAAAAAAACCACCAAAAACAAAACCCACAATCTTTGGAAAACAAAACAACAAACAGCTTGGAGATATTTTATTTTGATCCCTACACCAGCTTGTCTTAAAAATAATTCCCAAGGCTTACAGCATTATTGAAACTATGTTTCTTAAATCCTCCAAGAAATGCAGTGGTTCTGTCTTCTTCTCATGTGGAAGAAATGAACTGGGTTTTGAAAGATTATCAGGGAAGAAGCACAGCTCTGGTATTTAATCTCATGTTGTAGTGAAATTTAGAACATATGTAGAAATACAAGTAGGGAATTCATCTTTTTAGAATAGAAAATTCAAGTCTTGATTCATGCCCTTCGTTGGAATGTACCAAAATTATTTCTGCTACCTTTCTTGCTCAGTAATAGGGACTGACAAAGGTGTCCAGAGCTTTCTATGGAAAGGAAGAAGAAGGAAAAGTCCCATGCTAAGCAGAAATGAGAAAGTAGAGAGACACGTTAAGTAGCTTTTAGCATCACAATGAGCCCCTGGAATTTGGTAGTAGTAGTAGATGGCCTTGCTACTGGCTGATTCAGATTTGACTATTCCATATGCAAATACAAGATTGGCTCTTGCCATTATGAATTTTGAGGTGTTGGGTGATTTAAGGCTAGGCACAACTGCCCAAAGGAACAAAAGTAGACAAAAGACAGAAAACCAGCTAGAAGCAGAGATTACCGGAATATGGCATAATCAATAAGTCACTCTTGCTTCTCATATTCAGGGGGGCTGCAATATGGGTAACTGAAATAATAAAGAAAAATGATTCTAATGGTTTAAAAGTGCTGGAGGCCCAGGAAAGAAATATGATTATTAAAGAAGACTATTCTGTAGGTTCTGTAGTTAGGCTTGGATGATCTCAGATAAGCCTGCTAGAGGAAGAAAGACATAGAGATTAAGTTGCATTTGATACCTTGTCAGATAGCAAGCCAAGCTTCCAGAAACAGAATGACATAGATTACCTACAAGACATAGTTATGGGAGAGCTCAAAGGCAACCAGAATAACCCAGGAAAACAGCCTATACTAATGGGTGAGGTGAAGCATCTCTAGCTATGGGTGTTGTATGAAGTTTTGTGTGTGTGTGTGTGTGTGTGTGTGTGTGTGTGTTGGTGTTTGTTACATGGCAATAGATAACAAATACAGGGAATAATGATGATGCTTCATATGTAGGCTCTATATTGTATATTCTCAAGCCATTATTAATTTTCTTAAGTAAAATGGTGGTTTAGATATGTAAAACGGTATATTTCAGTTCTAATCCCAGAAGGCATTGATTATTAAAGGAAAATATCAGTGCCTAACACAGGATAGTTCCCTACAAGTTATTAGTCATGGAGGGCTCAAAGGTACTGTGATGGTTTGTATGTGCTTAGCCCAGAAAGTGGCACTATTAGAAGGTGTGGCCCTGTTGGAATAGGTGTGGCCTTAATGGAGTATATATGTCACTGTGGGTGTGGGCTTAATACCCTAGCCCTAGCTGCATGGAAGTGAGTATTCTGCTAGCAGCCATCAAATGAAGATACAGAACTCTCAGCTCTTCCTGTACCATGCCTGCCTGGATGCTGCCATGTTCCTACCTTGATGATACTAGACTGAACCTCTGAACCTGTAAGCCAGCCCCAATTAAATGTTGTCTCTATAAGACTTGTCTTGGTCATGGTGTCTGTTCACAACAGTAAAATAATAACTAAGACAGGTACCCAACACAACAAAGGCTATTATTTTCCTCTGATAAAGATTGCCCACCATAACTAGATGGTATACTCTGTTGCTGAAGACACCACATAATTTGGTTACAATATATGAATAAATCTCAAACTTACTGGGAAACTTACCCATGATGGTTAGCTTTCATAGTGTCAAAAGATACTATACAGACTTCTGGGGGAGAAAAGACATCAATGTCCTTGCCTGACACTGGACTTTAAATGTTACAATACTGATCTGTCAGTCAAGATGCATCCACTGATACAATACTGGCATATCATTATGTAGGTAATCAACTGCCTTCTGATTGGATTTGAGGCCTGTTTCACAATATCAAGCCTGACCCTATAAAGCTGGTCAAAAGCCTATGGCTTGGGAAGTCATATAGCAGGTATCTACTCTTATTTTGCTAACTGTTCTTGCATTGAAATTGCCTTCGAAATATTCATAGCAATAGATCTCTGACCTTCTTATGCTTGGTTGGAGACATTTCTTTTCTGCAGTAGACAGTGATTATCCAAAGACTTGTAACTGTTCACTGTGCTGAGAGCAAGTGACTGTGGGTGTTCTTCTGGACTGGGCATAGATGTAACACACCTCGACTTAAAGCATCTTTAGTTGCCTGTGATAGAGTAGACCATGACAGGTAACTCGGTAAGGTAGAGTGGGTCTGAGACCCCAGCACTCCAGTACAAACCTAAGACAGTAAGTGCCTCCCTACTCTTTACTAGATTTCTAGACAGGAACAAGCGCTACATTTCCCACATTGGTCACATAACCCAGAACACAGTTCTCAATGTTAATGAGGTATCTAGAACGCCCTGAGAGTTTTTGACAATAACCTTCCCTTCCTGGACATTCTCCCCTGCAAAAGGTATTTAATCTCTGGTCCACCCTGAAAAGTTGGTATAAATTCATTTCTGTGATAAACAGTCAATAAATAGTATGGATAAACATGGAGTGTCTCTTCCATCAAAACTACTTTGGGGAGCATGGAGGCCTTTGCCTACAGAGCTACAGTCTACGTCTCGGGTAGAAGACCTCTCCAGGCTTCCAGACAACCACCTCTTTGCTTAGAACTTTCACAGATGAGCTAAACTGGAGGTCCTATTTTCCCAAGCCTCAGGCTAGTCACTGCCCTTAGCCCTGTGTTTCAGAAGTTCCCTAAAACCCAGAATCTGACAGCAGCAGTACAGGAGATGCAGTCATGCACTTTCTGAATTTCGCCTTCCCAGTGGTGTGTCCAAACCCAAACTTACCTGCAAAAGACCTGCACGAGATCAAGCCAATAATCAACTCCAACACTGATGGGGGTGAGCCTTCTGAGGTCCTACACTTAGTAAAAGAGGTATTGGCAATTGATGCCTACTGAGAAGAAAATCCTTTTTATCTCTGGAAGTGTGGCCTTAGTTGCTCGATCTCCAATGGATTGTCCCATACCTGTGTGCATATATATGAACAGATCAAATGGACTCATTGGGTCAATAAAAAACAAAGGGATATGAAGTTGGGAGAGAAATTTGTTGTGGGCTAATTAGAAGGAGTTGAGGGAAGGGACAGAGAGGTAGCTATGATCAAAGTACATTGTACCATTATGAATTTTTCAAAGAATAAATTAGAACATCCTTTTAAATGTCCTTATCTTAGAAGATCAGCAATGTGTTATAATCACTACAACTTTCAAGTCTTGACAAAAATTATGCATAAGTGCCTAAAAAGTAAAGCAAATTATGACAAATGTTGCCAATAGTTCAATCTAGGTGATGAACATCCATGGGGATCATTTCATTTATCTTCCAACATTTCTATGTAAAAAGTTGGAAAGCAAAATTTTAGAAGTCACTTGTTCCTCATACTAAGCAAGCATTTTCATTCTAAAGGAAATGTTTTTGTAATTTGCTTTGGGAACTATCATTGTGAATAATCATCCAATTAACATTTGACCATAATTTCCTGGCTCTTCTCATAAACACTCAGGTACTCCATAAAGAACAAAGTCCAATTTTTTTTGTTTTGTTTTGTTTTTAATTTTTATCGAATATTTTACTTATTTACATTTCAAATGTTATTCCTCTTCCTGGTTTCCCATCTGCAGACCCCCTATCCCAACCTCTATCTCCCTTGCTTCCATGAGGGTGCTCTCACCCACCCACCCACCCACTCCTTCCCACCTCACCATTCTGGCATTCCCCTACACTGAAGCATCAAGCCTTCACAGGACCAAGGGCTTTTCTTCCTATTGATGCCAGGCAAGGCCATCCTCTGCTACATATGCGGCTGGAGCCATGGGTCCATTGCTGTGTACCCTTGGGATGGTGGTTTAGTCCCTGGGAGCTCTGGAGGGAGAGGTCTGATTGGTTAATATTGTTCTTCCTATGAGGTTGCAAACCCCTTCAGTTCCTTCAGTTCTTCCCCTAATTTCTCCATTTGGGAAATGTCCAAGACTAACAGGAGACATTTCATTCTAATTACTATAATTAACCATTTTACAAGCTCTTCAACGTGGGACTTAAAAATTCTTCATGAGCCATATAACTGTAGCATGTAGTCAAACCCCACCTGTTAATTCTAATTTGGAAGCAAGTAAAGGAAGAGAATATTGTATGAGCTAATAATAAATTGTTACACATTAAGCTATATATTATTACCTTCAAATATGTATAGTAATGCAGAACATCTAGGATGTTTCTGGTAAAATTCAGCATTTGATAAAATTCAACTAACTAACTAGTAAGGAAAATTTAAAGCACCTAATTCAATGCAGATCCCAACGGGAATTAGATTTTTTTTTTATCTTCTTTTTTTTTTTTTATTAACTTGAGTATTTCTTATATACATTTTGAGTGTTATTCCCTTTCCCGGTTTCCAGACAAACATCCCCCTCCCCCCTCCACTTCCTTATGGGTGTTCCCCTCCCAACCCTCCCCCCATTGCCGCCCTCCCCCCATAGACTAGTTCACTGGGGGTTCAGTCTTAGCAGGACCCAGGGCTTCCCCTTCCACTGGTGCTCTTACTAGGATATTCATTGCTACCTATGGGGTCAGAGTCCAGGGTCAGTCCATGTATAGTCTTTAGGTAGTGGCTTAGTCCCTGGAAGCTCTGGTTGCTTGGCATTGTTGTACTTTTGGGGTCTTGAGCCCCTTCAAGCTCTTCCAGTTCTTTCTCTGATTCCTTCAATAGGGGACCTATTCTCAGTTCAGTGGTTTGCTGCTGGCATTCGCCTCTGTATTTGCTGTATTCTGGCTGTGTCTCTCAGGAGAGATCTACATCCGGCTCCTGTCGGTCTGCACTTCTTTGCTTCATCCATCTTGTCTAATTGGGTGGCTGTATATGTATGGGCCACATGTGGGGCAGGCTCCGAATGGGTGTTCCTTCAGTCTCTGTTTTAATCTTTGCCTCTCCCTTCCCTGCCAAGGGTATTCTTTTTCCTCATTTAAAGAAGGAGTGAAGCATTCACATTTTGATCATCTGTCTTGAGTTTCGTTTGTTCTAGGGATCTAGGGTAATTCAAGCATTTGGGCTAATAGCCACTTATCAATGAGTGCATACCATGTATGTCTTTCTGTGATTGGGTTAGCTCACTCAGGATGATATTTTCCAGTTCCAACCATTTGCCTACGAATTTCATAAACTCATTGTTTTTGATAGCTGAGTAATATTCCATTGTGTAGATGTACCACATTTTCTGTATCCATTCCTCTGTTGAAGGGCATCTGGGTTCTTTCCAGTTTCTGGCTATTATAAATAAGGCTGCGATGAACATAGTGGAGCACGTGTCTCTTTTATATGTTGAGGCATCTTTTGGGTATATGCCCAAGAGAGGTATAGCTGGATCCTCAGGCAGTTCAATGTCCAATTTTCTGAGGAACCTCCAGACTGATTTCCAGAATGGTTTTACCAGTCTGCAATCCCACCAACAATGGAGGAGTGTTCCTCTTTCTCCACATCCTCGCCAGCATCTGCTGTCACCTGAGTTTTTGATCTTAGCCATTCTCACTGGTGTGAGGTGAAATCTCAGGGTTGTTTTGATTTGCATTTCCCTTATCACTAAAGATGTTGAACATTTCTTTAGGTGTTTCTCAGCCATTCGGCATTCCTCAGCTGTGAATTCTTTGTTTACCTGTGAACCCCATTTTTAATAGGGTTATTTGTTTCCCTGCGGTCTAACTTCTTGAGTTCTTTGTATATTTTGGATATAAGGCCTCTATCTGTTGTAGGATTGGTAAAGATCTTTTGCCAATCTGTTGGTTGCCGTTTTGTCCTAACCACCGTGTCCTTTGCCTTACAGAAGCTTTGCAGTTTTATGAGATCCCATTTGTCGATTCTTGATCTTAGAGCATAAGCCATTGGTATTTTGTTCAGGAAATTTTTTCCAGTGCCCATGTGTTCCAGATGCTTCCCTAGTTTTTCTTCTATTAGTTTGAGTGTGTCTGGTTTGATGTGGAGGTCCTTGATCCACTTGGACTTAAGCTTTGTACAGGGTGATAAGGATGGATCGATCTGCAGTCTTCTACATGTTGCCCTCCAGTTGAACCAGCACCATTTGCTGAAAATGCTATCTTTTTTCCATTGGATGGTTTTGGCTCCTTTGTCAAAAATCAAGTGACCATAGGTGTGTGGGTTCATTTCTGGGTCTTCAATTCTATTCCATTGGTCTATCTGTCTGTCTCTGTACCAATACCATGCAGTTTTTATCACTATTGCTCTGTAATACTGCTTGAGTTCAGGGATAGTGATTCCCCCTGAAGTCCTTTTATTGTTGAGGATAGCTTTAGCTATCCTGGGTTTTTTGTTATTCCAGACGAATTTGCAAATTGTTCTGTCTAACTCTTTGAAGAATTGGATTGGTATTTTGATGGGGATTGCATTGAATCTGTAGATTGCTTTTGGTAAAATGGCCATTTTTACTATATTAATCCTGCCAATCCATGAGCATGGGAGATCTTTCCATCTTCTGAGGTCTTCTTCAATTTCTTTCCTCAGTGTCTTGAAGTTCTTATTGTACAGATCTTTTACTTGCTTGGTTAAAGTCACACCGAGGTATTTTATATTATTTGGGTCTATTATGAAGGGTGTCGTTTCCCTAATTTCTTTCTCGGCTTGTTTCTCTTTTGTATAGAGGAAGGCAACTGATTTATTTGAGTTAATTTTATACCCAGCCACTTTGCTGAAGTTGTTTATCAGCTTTAGTAGTTCTCTGGTGGAACTTTTGGGATCACTTAAATATACTATCATGTCATCTGCAAATAGTGATATTTTGACCTCTTCTTTTCCGATCTGTATCCCCTTGATCTCCTTTTGTTGTCTGATTGCTCTGGCTAGAACTTCAAGAACTATATTGAATAAGTAGGGAGAGAGTGGGCAGCCTTGTCTAGTCCCTGATTTTAGTGGGATTGCTTCAAGTTTCTCTCCATTTAGTTTAATGTTAGCAACTGGTTTGCTGTATATGGCTTTTACTATGTTAAGTATGGGCCTTGAATTCCTATTCTTTCCAGGACTTTTATCATGAAGGGTGTTGAATTTTGTCAAATGCTTTCTCAGAAAAATATGGAACGCTTCACGAATTTGCGTGTCATCCTTGCGCAGGGGCCATGCTAATCTTCTCTGTATCGTTCCAATTTTAGTATATGTGCTGCCGAAGCGAGCACAAAGTCCAATTTTTAAATCACGTTCAAAATACACAGAAATTTCCATCTAATTTATAAATTTCTGGTCTCATTTATCCTTACCAAATCTGATAATACATAATGATAACATGTTAAATCCCACAGTCATCTTAATCAAATACATTAGTTAAATTTGATGGAGCAGTTTTATTTTTACTTTTTGGAACCAAAAATCCCTGCACCCAACCCTCTATATTCTCACAGGCTATGTCTAAACAATAGTTAATAAATAGTTAAATGGTAAAAGACCAGGTTTACTTTAGAGGTAGAGTGGCCAGGTCTGCTCCTTCATAAGCTGTAAGAAACCCAACAGTTCAGTGGACAGATAGAGTAGCCAGAACTCTCCCTGGAAGTAGGATGTTGGAAGCTATAGAGATCAGGAATCAAATCTCAGTTATGCTACCTTATTTTTTTGCTTTTTAATATTTGTGTGTGAGAGTATTTTGCCTGCATGTATTCATGCTGGGTAGCTGAGAAGGCCAGAACAGGGAGTCAGATCTCCTGTTTTTAATATTTTTTGTGTGTATGAGTATTTTGCCTGCCCATATACATGCTCGGTAGCTGAGCAGGCAAGAACTGGAAGTGCAAATAGTTGTGAGCCACCATGAAAGTGCTGGGATCAAACCTAGGTCCTCTGGAGAGTAGACATTGTTTATAAACAGTGAATAAACTCTACAACCCCTATTTTCTTCTTTTAGTTCATGATAATATATTTTTAAAAATTGAGTGTGTTCATGTTGGGGGATATGTGCGTGTTTACCTGTTGATAATCTCAGGCTCAGCACCACTGACCTCTTTTATTTTGAGACAGGGACTGTCACTGGCTAGTATTCACCAAGGAGCCTCTGCTAACTGACCAATTTGACCCAGGGATCCACCTGTTTTTGTCTCCAAAGTGCTGGAATTACAAGTGGGCACCACCACACCTGGCATTTTGGTTTGTTCAATTTACATAGGTTCTGGGGGATGGAATGCTAGTCCTCATGATTGAATGCAAGCGATTTACCAACTGTGCTATCACCTCAGGCCCCCAGCTGTTATTTTTCAAATATACTTACCACTCTGATCCTCAGTTCCCTATATTTTAAGGCAGAGAGCAAGATGACCATGTGATGACTACATTGTCATACTGATAAAATTACTATGTGACTGCATAGACATAATAACAAAAATTATTTGTTGTTGTAAAAATATAAAAAATAAAAGGCTGACGTCTACCCCACTAGATCCAGTACCACAGTGCCCCATGATATCTGCTAGATATCTTAAGTCTCAGTCAGCAAAGCCTATCACCTGCTCTGCTCCATCCTGTATCATACTACTGAAGGCCTCTCTCTGAGCCTGGCAGCAGTCTCTCTACCTATCTAGTTCCCAAGGCAGGTTTCCATGCCAGAAGCGTACATCTCAACTCTGTGGCAGCCCAGTGTCTCTAGCCACCGCACACTTTCTTACACTTAAATCGCTACATGAAAGAACATACAACACAATAACCTTTGATCCAATTGATAAGTTATAATTGCCCACCTAAACATACAAAGCCTTGTACACATCCATCCCTTAAGAACATTTATAACAACCTGTAAAGGTACAGCGTAGAATCTTAATTTCAGCTTCCATGTTTTCCCTGGCTACTTCCTCTCTCCTCTTTCTTCAAACTTTTCTCCCGCCCATCCTTCTTTCTCATCCAATGACAGGCCTCATTCTATCTTGTACCTGCCTCACCTGTGACATCATCCCACAAGTATCAATCAAGTGACAACCATACCTTACACATAGTGTCCTATGACTTTGATGTCCTTGAGACTGACTCTCTGAAAAAGAGGAAGAGCAGGAAAACATCTGCCAGCTACATGTAGTTCAGCCCTGGACAGATTTGCAATGGGATACCACATGGGCTGCAAACACCCAAGAAGTCCTGCAAGGCAATTAACTGGAGTAAAGGAGAAGAACTTAAGTGTTTTCTTTTCATCTTTGTATCACATATCTATCACATTAACAAAGCATTCCATTTATTTAATTATAAGTAAATATATGCTAATTTATGAAGGAATGTTGTATGGATACAATTTATAAGTAAACCCATACCTTCATTCAACCAAGTCGGATGTTTAACACATAAAAATGAATTCTTTTATTAAAAGCATTTATTACTTTTTATTTCATGTACATGAGTGCTTGGCTTCAAGCAGCAACTGTGTTCCTGGAGTTGTCAGAGGCCAAAAGAGGGCATGAGATACCCTGGACATGTAACTACATATAACTGTGAGCTGTCATTGGGATTCTGGAAGCCAATTCCAATGTTTTCAAGTGCTGGGTCATCTCCCCAACTTGGGCACAGGGCTCTCCCCCCCAATCCCCCATAATGAACAAAGAAACAGAAGATGGAGTTACATAGCTGAAAGTCAACTCTCCGGATATGTGTAGAGATGGTATGCATTATACATGTTTTCCTAGAGCAACAGAACCAATCATATATGTGAATAACAATACCAAAGTATTATTGTATGGAGTTGACTCATGAGATTATGAAGGCTGGGAAGATGAGAATCTGTAGAGTTGACACACCACTTTTAGCCCAACAGTCATCAGGGTGCAATAGAACGAAGAACATCAGTTATTCATATTCAAAGGCTACAAGGCAGTATTATTCTTTATAGAGGGTCTGTATATCTGTTTGATCTAGTTCTTAGACTGGCTAATTGGGTGAAGCCCATCAACACTGTGAAGAGTTAAAATGTTAACTTCATCAACAAAAGTCCTTAGTAATAGTCCCAAGACAGTGTTGGAAAATTATCTGGACACCTCATGGCTCAATCAAGTTTACTACATAAAATTGATCATCATTGGACGCTGCCACAGAGCAAGGTAGCATCAAAATATCAATTATAATGTTGTGTTGGTCTTTACATGGAGACACTGTGCCTATACAGCTTCCACTACCAAGTACCAAATTAAAATCTTCAGATCCAGCCACTTTCAATGACTCTTTTTGTTTTTAATTCTTTGAACATTAATTACAGTCCAGTCTTCATCCCCTTCCATCTTCTCCCCCCCACCCTGTCTCCAAAAGGATGTCCCCACCCCCACCTTACCAGACCTCCTCACTCCCTGGGGCCCCAAGTCGACAGAGGGTTAGGTACATCTTCTCTCACTGAGGCCAGACCAGACAGTCCTCTACTGTGTAAATGTGTCGGGGTCTCATATCAGCTGGTGTATGCTGCCCAGTTGGTGGCTCAGTGTCTGAGAGATCTTGAGGGTCCAGATCAGTTGAGACTTGGTCTTTCCATGGAGCCACCCTCCTCCATAGCTTCTTTCAGCTTTTCCCCAATTCAACCTCAGAGGTCTCCAGCTTCTCTCCATTGGTTGGATGCTAGTTTCTCTGTCCGATTCTTTCAGTTGTTGTTGAGTCTCCTGGAGGACAGCCATGCTAGCCTCCTGTCTGCAAGCACACCACAGCATCAGTAACAGCATCAGGTCCCAGGGACTTCCCTTGGAAAGTATGTTATCTGCCCAAGTATCTTAGGAGAGCCCCCTGTAGCTTTACCTTCAAAAAGACCAGCCAGTGATACCTGCTGTCATGGGACAGGTTTTGTCTAACTCTAAGATAAGAAAAACAAGGAAACAATAGTCAAAAGATCATTAAAGCTACAACCAGGGACACCTTCGCAAAGAAATGCAATCTTCCCACCAGCCTACATAGGGCTAACTCTACCACCTAAGACTGGAGAGTGCATTTTGTCATACCTGTATCAACACCCCCAGTTTCCTTGCTTATAGAAGGCCAGCTCTCGGTGAATGGACCCCAAAACTCAGGATGAGAGAATTAAGTAAAAAACCCTAAAATAGGAAGCAAGAGTAGGTATATATATATATATATATATATATATATATATATATATATATATATAAATTATTTATTGTAATTTCACATCTAACCACTGACCAAAGAAGATACGTCAACAAATTCAATTTTAATACAATTAGCAGACTCCCTTGTGGATGGGTCTTTGCATGTGGTGACATATATGGGGGTGCATATACATGTGGTTTCATGTTTTTGTGCAGGCGTTGCTATACACATGTGTACTTGTGTGTAGAGATAAGAGAAACAACCTTGAGTATCATCCCTGGGGTGCCATAAGTTAGTTTTTCATTGACCTAAAACTTTACCAAGTAGGTTGATCCCAACACCAAATCATCCCCTCTGCCCTAAGGAAAGATTTTCTGCAACTAAAAACAAATTATTTCTAGGTTTTAAAAGAGAATTCATTGACTTTTTTCACTACTTTTGGCCCTTGTTCACTACAGAGTAAGTACACAAATACTCAATGATTAAATAAATAAAATTGAGTGGGCAAAACTGAAGTAGCAATGAGACCAGAAGCACTTTCCCTCAATGGCTGGGGATGTATCTCAATTAATAGAGTGATTTTCTAACATACACAAGGCCCTGGATTCAATCCCCAACACCACACAAACCAGATGTGGTAGCACAAATCTGTAATCCCCATACTGAGGAAATAGAGGAAGAAAAACCAGATTTCAAGGTCATCCCTTGTTACATCAACCCTCTGTGAGATACATGAAACTTTGTCTCAAAAAAATAGTATTTACCTTGGAGCAGCTGAACTGAAGATGCCATATAATTAAGAAAATTCAATACCATAATTGATCCCGCATCCATTAATATGGCTATTATGTTAAACTGCAAACCATACTAAAAAATCCTAGAAAAAGCAAGTACCCTGAAGAATGTGTAGAAGCTGAATTCTTAGCATTGCTGGTGAAAATCTGAAATTGCAGCCACTGTGCAAAATAGTATGGCAGTTCCTAAAATATTAAATGTGGAATAATGTTGTTGTGGAAGCATCCCATTTCTCAGAAATCCAAGACTATTGAAGTCTGGGGCAGGAACAGATAAACAGACATCAGTACATTAGCAGCACTGTTTATAAGAAATTAAAGATAGGCAGAACCTAAATGCCCATGGACAGATCGAAAGCTAAAACTGATATGACAAATGCAGACAATGAGGGGTTGTTTAGAAGACTAAAGTTGTGTGTCAAGCTACAGCATAAATGAACTTAGAAGGCATTATTCTATGGTACACAATAAAGGGACAGGTACTGTACAGTTCCACTTATGTGTTGTGCTGGTATTCACAGTGACGGAAAATAGAGAGATAGTTTTCAGAATCTGAGGAAGAAGAGGGAATTACTTAAAAAATAGAGCAATTCAGTTTTGAAAGATGAAAAATGTTGGGAGAAGAAAACCCAAACAGAAAGTGAGGGAGCAAGATGAAACACCCAAAGACTAACTGGAAAAATGCAACATGTAGATAATGAGGCTCCTGGAAAGAAAAAGGGGCATGAACAAGTAAAGAAATGACAGAAGGAAGATATTTTTTCTGGGATGAAGGAGAATAGGTCTGTACACTGAATGGGCTCAATGAAGTCCAGATAATGCAAGAGATTTGTATAGCAGCAATTGGATGATATTCTTAAGCTCTGGAAGCACAGAGGGAAGCTTATAGCCATTATTCAGATGGCAATAAAACATAGTAGATGTTCAACAGCAAGAGGGACAGAAGAGGAAAATGTAACATACACACCCAAAGAATCCATTTCTGCCATATTGAAGAACCAAGTTGTGACATGCAAGAAAGTGGATGCAACTGCAGAGCAACATATTTAGTATTAAATGACTCTTAGAAAGGTACATGGAGGGCTGGAGAGATGGCTCAGCAGTTAAGAGCACTGACTGCTATTCCAGAGGTCCTGAGTTCAATTCCTCCTAGCAACCACATGGTGGCTCACAATCATCTGTAATGGGATCCAATGCCCTCTTCTGGTGTGTCTGAAGACAGCGACAGTGTATGCACATACATAAAACAAATAAATCTTTAGAAAAAAGAAAGGTACGTGGCATGAATTATCTCTCATTTCTGGTTCCTAGGTTGCATAAGGCTACATAAAGTCATGCACATTTATGTTATATAAAACATATAAGACATTTATATGACATGAGAGCAGAAGTAAACCTGCCTACAAGATAAAGGGGAATAACAGGAGGAGCAAGAAAAGAGGGAGGGTGTCTAGAGAGGGATATGCTCAACACACAATATTTACAAATAGGAAAGCCTAAAATGTGACAAAAAGGTTACTTAAAAAAAGGCAGAATTCGCATCAGAATTTCTATAAACAACTCTGAATTTTACACTATAGAAAGAAGTGTTGAATTTCCATAATGGCTATCATATTTTCCTTGTGCAATTAAGAAAGTGAAATAACATTCATAACTTGTACAGAGAAAAGAATTACAGATGAAATACCCAGTATCTGGCTAAGATAACACTGAGGAATCAGGGCAAAATACAATCGTCCCAGGAATACATTAAGCATTTACTCTGTTACAGGCTCCCTGCCATGGGCAGTGTAAATTGTATTCATTTCTGCCTCCCACCAATCATATTAGGTCACTACCTTATTATAACCCCAATGTAACAGCTGCAGGAGATTTGACACGGAGAAATTCAACTGCTCAAGAATTGAACTAACTTCACCATTCAGATCTAGGAAAGCCAACATTTTAAAAATTTTTTGAGACTAGTGAAAGTCTATTTATTTATTTGTAATGAGACTACACACTACAATTTGCTCAACACTGAGCTAGATGCTGCAATAATTATAGGACTGAGAGGAGACAGGTTGAAGCCTTTGAGTTGGATTTATGAATGCCCAAGTCAGAACCTTCTGGAAGACGTTTCCTTGACTACACAGGGCAGAAATGAAAATCACATGATCACCACTGACTGAAACGGGAGAGAATGCAGGGCTGGGGCGTCAGCACACAACCCAAACCACCAATCAGGACTGGCCTAACCTGCTAGCTAGTTCTGTTGAGGAAAGGGGATACTTAACTGTCTTGGCCTTCCTTTATGGGGACCGTTTCCTCTCTGAGACCAGGCAGCCTTTGGCTTGCTCTTCAGCCTCAGAGCCCTGAGTCAGGCTATGCTGAGGGAGGGAAACAATCGGTAATGAGGCCTGTCAATAAAGCTGTTCTTCCTCGGTCTGGCACAGTGCCGGGCTATGAGGACCCCCTGCAAGACCTCCTGTAACACTGTAGTAATTCTGGGCAGGACTCTGACTGCAAACACTTGGGAGCATAAGGGAAGGGATGCTGAAAACTTGAGATATCTGCTGCAAGCACAATTCATGGTGCTGACAAAGCCTCTGCCTCAGAGGCTGAAGGCCCACAGGCACCAGCTGCCCTCTGCTCCCAAGGCCAGGCGCCATGAGCCCAGGGTAGAAGAGATACAATACAGAGCTCAGCTTCCTCCTGTCTGCACAGGCCCAGGCCTTGAAGTTTCAACTTCTAGAAGGATAATCAGGGAAGGAACCTAGAAGCCAACAGCTACCTGTCCTTGGTCCATCTCCAAGTGTAGGTCAGAAAGTTTTAATTCTTGCATTTTCGTTCGTATGCCATCTCTCTATTTCCAGAATCTGCTGGCTTTAGAGTGGAAGAGATGGGTCTGGAGAAGGATGGCTTTCAAAGTGTGGAGGATTGGGGATAGAAGACTGTGGTTTGAAGAAAGTGCATTATGTAGCATACAGAGGAAACATAAAATGTCATATGGTAATATAGTATGAATATATAAACATTGAATGCACATAGTGACAAGAGCTCAAAGATAATAGGACATCTGAAAGTCTAAATGTGATCTTGATAAACCTCCAAACAATTTTATAACATTTACATTCATTTATTTCCATACATTATGCATAATCAAGAGGCCAAAATTAGAGCATTTTTAACCCTACAGACAGCCTACCTGGGTTCCATTCTCCTAGTTGTTTAACCCCTGAAGTCTTATGGTGGGCTCTGGTGTGTGTATTTCCTCTTCAGATAGATTCTACTTTGTGAGAAAGGGGCCAGACATTCTTCCTCCTGCCCCATCAGTCTGCTACCACCGCTGTTCGAAAAGAACAGATGTTGTCATGGGTCATATGGTCTTATTGCTGTTATTCCAGAACCACATGGGACCAATGGCAGACCTTCACTGAAGGTGACCAAAAGCCAAGTGCACCCAAATTAGGGGGAAAGCCTTCAGAACTCATAAAATATAGCCCCCATTTTTGGGAGACCATTATGGTGTCTTTATGATTTCTTCCACTTAGTAGATACTTTTCCAAGTAACTAACAAGATACTTACGGGAGGAAGGATTTAGTTTGTCTTGCAGTTTGAGGGTACGATCTATTACATGGGAAGTATGTATTGACAAGAGCACGAAGCAGCTGGTGCACACTGTAGCCACAGTGAGGAAGCAGAGAGAGGCGAATGCTGGTACTCATTTCACCTCACCTTTGTTGTCATTACTGTTGTTGTTATGGTTGTTGTTGTTGTTGTTGTTGTTGTTGTTGTTGTTGTTACAACAGGACCCCAGACCATGAAACACCCACATTAGGGTTCCCTCATATTTAGCTCCCTCTCTGTAGGTGTTCTACGGTAGGCTTGTTGGAAGAAATCTTTATTAAAATTTAGTCTGTCGAAATTAGCTGCAGTAGAAGCAAGAGTATAAGAAAAGACAATAGGATCGGTGAGATGGCTCAGCGTGTAAAGGGGCTTATTCTCAATCTTGAAAATCTGAGTTCCTTATCCAGAATTCATATAATGGATGGAGAGAACTAGCTCCCACACTTTGGACTTTGACCTCCATATGTGATCCATGACATGCAGCCATGTGCCCCCCCACCCTGTTTTTTTTTTGTGTGTGTGTGTGTGTGTGTGTGTGTGTGTGTGGTGGGTAGGGTGGGGGTGTGGGGGTGGGTGGGGGTGGGTGTGGGCAGCTTATGAAATGCCATTAATTAGCATTTTAAAAAGAGGAGAACGGCGACTACGTCCCTCAAGGTGGATGGAGCAGCTGTTACTGCCCCAGGGCCCTGTTCTTACTCTTGGTTATCTTGCACTCATCTTAAAGCCCTCCTGCTCCTGCTGCTGCTGCTGTTACTGCTTGTTGTTGCTGGTTGCTAGTTGGAAATAGTCTGAAGATAAAGATCAAACTTGCCCCAAGGAACTCAAAAGCCCCTTATCAGCAGAAAGTAATTTAATGACATTGAAGTCTCTTTCCCTACTCTATCCTTTCTCCCCTACCTAGTGTTCTGAGGGTTGGTATGGAGAAGAGTGGTAGGTAAAAGAAGCCAATAAAGTAGCAAAATGTCCACCTACAATAGGAAACCAAGCTATCTAATCTAGGGGACTGACAAGAGGAAGAAAGGAGCCACAGAACACAGACAAGAATGT
The DNA here is from genome assembly GCF_021556685.1 of Rattus norvegicus. Classification (NCBI taxonomy): domain Eukaryota; kingdom Metazoa; phylum Chordata; class Mammalia; order Rodentia; family Muridae; genus Rattus; species Rattus norvegicus. Next base: position 34,388,612 of record NC_141554.1, read on the forward strand.
GACATTATGAGACCTAAGGGCCACATATGGTCAGCTTCTGTAGGGCCATAGCAAAATATGCTAAGGTTGTGGCTTAAAATGATGTCCCTTTATTGTGGTACTTTGAAGAAAAACAGCCCCATAGGCCTATAGGAAGTGATACTATTAGATGTGGCCTTGTTGGAGTAAGTGTGGCCTTGTGGGAGGAAGTGTGGCACTATGAGTAGGCTTTGGGGTCTCTGATGCTCAAGCCGTGTACAGTTTGGTATTCTCTTCCTGCATCCTGTGGATCCAGATGTAGAAGTCTCAGTCCCTTCAACAGCTTCATGTCTGCCCGCATGCTACCATGCTCTCCACCATGAAGATGATGGACAGGACCAGCTCCTAGTAAATGTTTTCTTTTATAAGCGTTGTCATGGTTATGGTGTGTCTTCACAGCAATAGAAGCCTTAACTAAGACATCTAGCATGCACAAAGTTCAGGGTTCAATCCTCAGCACTACATAAACTAGTTATCATGATGCATGCCTATTGGTTCCAGGACTTGGGGAGCTAAGCGAGAAATCCACAAGTTCAAGTCCCCAGATCAGGATACACACAACCTTTTCAGAAGCTCGTGTTGCTATTTGTCCAGGTTTGTTGTTGGTTGGATGGTTAGTTAGTTGGTTGGTTGGTTGGTTGGTTGGTTGGTTGGTGGGTTAGTTGGTGGGTTAGTTGGTTACTTAATTCTCTATTCTATTTCATGTGATCTAATCTCAGCATGGATTCTGAAGCTCTGCCCAGCTGACCTGCTCTTAAGTACAAGCCACTGATTGAAACCCCACATGTTGCATTTTCCTCAGTGTTCAATATAAAACTGAGTGATCAATGTTCACTTTTCCAGCCTTGGCTTCTTTTGCCTGCCTCTGCTTTCTTAACTGACTTTAATCTTTAACGTAACTTTTAATCTAAAATCTGTAACCTACTTATTCCCAGTTCCTTTCAAGCTGATCACATGGTCAAAGGAAGGTGAAAACAAGGATGAGGAAGTAGCTAGAGAATAAAAAGACCCATGTGACAAGGACAAAGAAAGTGGAAAATTATTATACAGCTTTGAATTTCCTGACAGTCTTGGGTTTTGAATTTTGTTTTTATTCCTCTTCACTAACAAGCCTTTTCTATAAAGTAAGCTTGTTTATCATGACAGGGCACTAAATAAGCAAAAAGTATACAATATCTTTAAATATACTTAAGTATATTAAGTATACTTAATAATCATTGACTCTCTGTATGAGGGAGTCTTCTATTGATCCTGCACAACGATTAAAGACAAGCTATGCTCAATAGACTGTCTCTTATATCAGCATGAGTCTCCAGTGTCTGATTCTTAGGGTTCCTTCTCTGAAGAATGTATTGAATATCTTCAATATGTCAGCGCTATGTCAGTTGTTGAGATAGTTCATTTCTGGGTCTTCTAAGAGTGGTATTCCTGTGCAACACAACCCCTGGAGGGATTGTTAGAACTCTCAACACAATTGGATCCCAAGTTTCTGTCTGCATGGGACAAAAGTGAAAATTTTGTATCTCTAACAGTTCTGGGCTAACTCTGAAGTTTCTGGTCCCAGGACCACACTTTGAGAGCCACTGTTCCGGTAATAATTTGAAAAGCTAAATATTCTAGAGGTAGAGAGATGGTTACGTAGGTACAGCACTTTCTGTACAAGTTTATGGACCACAGTTCAGGTTCCCAGTATCCATATGATCAAAGATCATGATGACAACCTTACTGCTAGGGAAGGAGAAACAAGAAATCGCTAAAGCAAGCTCTTTAGCTAGATGTCATAGTTAGGGTTTCACTGCTGTGAACAGACATCATGATCAAAGCAACTCTTATAAGGACAACATTTAATTGGGGCTGGCTTACAGGTTCAGAGGTTCAGTCCATTATCATCAAGGTTGGAACATGGCAGCATCCAGGCAGGCATGGTACAGGAGGAACTGAGAGTTCTACAAATTCTGAAGACTGCTAAGAGGATAGTTGCTTCCAGACAGCTAGGGTGAGGAACTTAAAGCACACACCCACGGTGACACAGCTTCTCCAACAAGGCTACACCTACTCCAAAAAATTTAGTAGTATAACTCCTTGGGCCGAGCATATACAAACCACCACACTAGACTATGACGTCCAGTAAATAAACTAGCCCCAGCCATGAGAGGGAATTCATACCAGACAATCCCTGGATGGCCAGCTAGATGGCTCAAAGACCCAGGGTAGACTTCTCCCCCAAACATGACTGATCCCTAACAATATTCTGCTACACTCCTAGATCAGTGCCTAACCAAGTTGTCATCAGAGAGGCTTCACTAAAAACCCAACAATGGAAACAGATACAGAGACCCACAGCCAAATGTTAGGTGGATTTTGGAGAACCCAGCAAAAGAGCAGGAGCCAGAGGGTTCCAGGATACTAGGAGAACAGAACCAACAAAAACAACTAATCATAGCTCACAGAGGCAGCCATAGCAATCACAGAGCCTGCATGGATATATGCTAGGTCCTCTGAATACATGGCCTGACAAGCTATGCTTGCTTGTATAATAGTGGCATCCATGTTATAGGCATAAACAACCATTTTCTGAATAGATTTAAGGGATCCTCCAGAATATAAAACTCATGCCTCAGAGCAATATCTAAGCCTAAGACCCATGGTTGGGTGGATCAATAGTAGGGGAAAACCTACTATTATTTGCTAAGAAACATATTGGTAAACTGCTCCCTAAGTACTTATCTTTATATCTACAGATTAGTATTTCTCTCAGCTCTGACCAGAGAAGCTTCTTTTTGTAATACATGGCTATTAATATAGAGATTCACAACTGGCCATTGAAGATAAATAAGAAACCTGGAGTGCTCAGAGTTAAATAAAACCCCTTTATTATACCCCTTCCTCCCAAGACTCAGGAGGTTATTGTACAAGAAGGATGAAAAAATTGTGTCAGATATGTGGCAAAATCATATTTTTTTCTGGACAAAAAAAGACTGTTGCACATATGAACTCATAGCAGCTATAATTGCATGCATAAGACCTACACAAGATCAAGCCAAACATGCCCGAACAGACGAGGGATCACAAGTTCCATCTCTGGCTGAGGAGCTATTGAAAATCAATGGCTTCTTGGAGAGGAAAAGTCAGTTGTCTTAAAGGATACGTCCTCCTGAGAGCCTACCCCATGCTTCAGTACGGTTCCATACCAATAAATATATAGGCAACACTAAGTAGACCCAGCGCTCTTTTTTAAGTACACATGAAGATAGGAAGGAATCATGGTGAAGGAGATAGGTAAGGAATTGGAGAGGAGAAGTGAGGATGTATTTGATGACTGACTTACATAAAATGCAAAAGATCAATTAAAGTGTAAACAACACCCATTAAAAATACTACACTTCTCAGAGGCTAAGTGAAGTCGTTACTTAAAAATAAATTAAGATATGCCAGTAGTTCCTTTCTGCTTGTTCTCCAGGTAATTATCACCCATTCATTTTGCCACTTAAAGATAACAAAAATTTGAGGCTGATTCAAAACTCTTCTGGGATACTTGTTTTTAATTGAACTGTTTAAAGAAAATGGAAAACTAGGAGTAGTAACACATGCTTATAATCAACGCACTGGAGAAACTGAGATGGCCCAATTACCATGAGTTAGAGGCCAGCTTTGCCACATAGTAAGACTCTATCTGGACAGGAAGGAAAGAGTTGGAGAAGAAAAGGAAGAAAGAAATCCACACAGAGAAGTTATCAATCTAGCTAATTTGGCTCATCATCAAGTGATGCCACATGAGTTTTTAGAAATCAGATTTTCAATTTCTTTTGACTCCTGTTTAGACACACAAATACCAATTTAATAACCATGACTTTCAGTGAAAAATGGGCAACTAAAATGAAGTGGTTATTTCTGTCCCATTCAAAAGTCTCCTTAAGCAAAATATCAGGGTATATTGTTAGGCATACACCCAATCACAGGAAGTAGGAAAAGTGAATATAATAAAACCACACTGGAGGTGGGAAAATGGAAAGACAAACAGTCACTGATTTGGTAGCTGGAGACAGCCAAATCCTAACCCCATGGAGCAGATTTCAAGAAGCAGGACCCCAGAAAGCTCCGGAACTGGTAATCCCAGTTTCCAATGGAAGAAGAGACAAAAAGAATAATGAATAATACTTTTGCTCCCTACTTCACCTTTTAAAGATTTGTTCCCTAGTCCCTGAGGTGATGACTCTAGGGTTTGAGGTTATTAAAGAGATGATCAAGTTAAGATGATTGTATAACTGGTGTGTTTATATGAAGAGATGATTTGAGCATAGGCATAGACAGAGAAGACAATAATAAAAAAAACAGACACAGAGAAAGGCTTGTAATAGACCTACCCATTGTGGAGCTCAAAATTTACACCCAGGTGAATGTGCTAGGACCTTGAATTGTAACAAAATAAATTTTTGGTTGCATAAGTCACCAGTTCTGTGGTACTTTATTACAGCAACCCTAGGATCCTGATGCAAGATGGAAATTTTTAAAAAATAGGAAAATTCATGGAAGCAAGTGATTTCCCACACCCTGCCCCTCCATCATGGAGCCAGGAATCACCCCTCATCTACCATGAGAGAAGAACCAGCTCTATGTTCTTGACTAAGAAAATTAAAAGGTCCCCAGCCCTGCAGAAACAAGCTATGTTTAAAGATAAGGGCGCCAGAGCGATAACAGAATTAAGTTAAATCGTTATGTACATTCAGACAGCAAATGCAAAATTCATCCCTGGAAAATTCCTCTAACACAAATAAATAATACTGATGCCTGTGATTCTGACTCTTAGAAATTTGAAGTAGGGGGAATCATTATTTCAAGGTTAGCCTGGGCTACATGGCCAGATCCTATTAGAAAAGAAAGAAAGAAAAGAAGGGAGGGAGGGAGGGAGGGAGAGAGAGAGGAGGGAGGGAGAGAGAAAGAAGAAAGAAGAAAAGAAAAAAGAAAATGAACAATGTTATGGATTTTGTGACAGAATGTACCACATGTGAGTTTTCAGTTGCTGTTATAAGTAGAAATTAAATGGTTCAAAATGACACAAGTCTATTTATTTTCTTATAGGTTGGGAGGACAGAAATGCAAAATGAGTAACCTTGAACTAAAATCAAGATATCGATGGCGCTAGATGCCATTATTTGTATGTGATTTGCAACAACTATGATGAGGTTTGGTCTTCAGTCAGACACAGCTGCAACTTGTAAGGGGAAGAGCCTAGTGAGAGGTAATCAGATCTCTATTTTGCTGTGTCTGGAACGCAAGGCCTGGTGAAAGCTAAGGCAAGGCTCTAACAGTGAGTCACACCCCGAGGTCAGGGACATGATTGAGTCTGTAAAAGAAATTGATGCTGTTCTTATGGGAGTGTATTCTTACTTTTAAATAAAGTTCCATGAGAGCAGACTACTGCACGTGCTCTCTTTGACACACACTCTTGCCTCTATGAACAACCCTAACCCAAACCTGAACTAAGCTTCTTTCACTTATAAAGTACCTAGCTTCAAATATTTTATTATATCTGTAAAAACCTATCTTGGGAAGAATCCCCTTTCCCCTTTCATTCTCTTTCCAGTGTTTAGAGGCTTCCTGCATTCTTTGAGTCATGGGGTCCACAACACTGTGGCCTCTGCTTCTATTGCCATGTTTTCTTTGACTCTTAGTTGCCTAACCTCCTTTCATACTTCAAAGGTGTTTTTTGATTACACAGGACTCATCTGAGTGATACAGGAAATGTTCTCCATCTTGGACCTTCACCTAGTCACCTGTGCAAAGTTCCCTTTCTCCATATGAGATAACATATTCATGGGTTCCAGATACTGGAGGGCAGACTATTCTGCCAAGCATAGGGATCTTCCTGACTGTAGGCAAGATGATGGAGTTGACAGCTCCCATTCACTGGCATCCTTTCTTTGGTGCACATTGTGATTATTGGCAAACAGCTTATACACAGGAACCTTAGCTACCATCATCTATCAACACCCCTACCACATAAGACTGTTGTTAAGATGAATGGAGTTAACACAGAGAACAGACTGAAGGGGCTGGGGATTTAGCTCAGTGGTAGAGCGCTTACCTAGGAAGCGCAAGGCCCTGGGTTCGGTCCCCAGCTCCGGAAAAAAAAAAAAAAAGAACCAGACTGAAGAGTATTTGCTTTTATCATCATTTCAGGATACTCTCTAATGTAAGAGAGAACAAGAAGATTTGCCAGGAACATGCCACTGAAAGACAACACAAGAAGATGAAATACACAAAAGTACCTGCCATTAATATCTTCTTAGAGAGATAACAGAAGAGACTTACCACTCAAATAAGAACTGGGATGCTGTCAAAGCAGAAGAACATTAGAATGTAGGGACATGCTTTGGGAAATTAAAAATATCAGTCTGAAGTATATGAAATTGCTATCCTTAAGGTCACAATCTTCAAATATTGACTATTTTATGCTTCAGCATCATATGAACCCAGAAATGAAAAACTCTTTAATAGAGTAAAAAGTTAAGATGGGGGTGAGGATGGTTCAGTGGGTCAAGTGATTGATCTGGGTGTATACGGACTGGAATTCAGAGCCATAGACCCACCCCACGTAAAAGCTGAGCAAGTTCACTGGCTTCTATAACAGATGCTTCGAGCTGGAGTAGAGCAGAGACAGGCAGATCCTTGGAGATCCCGGTTCTGTATCAAAACACTGTGTTACAGACTAATGTGAAAGCCAGGTGTTGGTGGCACATGCCTTTAATCCCAGCACTGGGGAGGCAGAGGCAGGCAGATTTATGAGTTTGAGGCCAGTCTGATCTACAGATTGAGTTCCAGGACAGCCAGAACTACAAAGAGAAACCTTGTTTCACAAAACAGAACAATATAGTACAAAGCAAAAAGCCTTAAAGTAGAATGCTATCTAATTTCAACATCTGGCTTCCACATATGCATCTAACACACACGTGTGCACACACATGTATGCATCATAGGTACACACAGACACACAGACACACAGACACACAGACACACACACACACACACACACACACACACACACACACACACGGAAGAGATTTTTCAGAAAACACAGGAAAGAGAAGAGTAAATGAAAAATAGAAATAATGTAAGACCTATCTCTCTAGGAGGTCTGACTACTCAATAAGAGAAACTCCAGGTGGAAGGGAGGGAACAGAAAGAAATGAGAGGGGAGGATACATCATTCAAGAAATTACTCCAGAACTGAAAGACTTAAATAAAGGGTCCTCCAAGTGTGGTCTGGAGGAGGAAACTATCACCACACTAAGACACATTCTAGGAAAAACAAGAAGCTCCCAGATGGCTTTAGATGGGAGAAGAAACAACAACAAAAAGTTAATTTTGGACCTCTCAATAGACACAATGGAAGCTGCATATATAAAAATGTGAAAAAATACAATTTTCAACCAGGAATTCTACAGCCGGCTGGAGAGATGTCTCAGAGGTTAAGAGCACTGGCTGCTCTTCCAGAGGTCCTGAGTTCAATTCCCAGCAACCACATGGTGGCTCACACCCATCTGTAATGAGATCTGATGCCCTCTTCTGGTGTGTCTGAAGACAGCTCAGTATGTCCATATACACAGAGAGAGAGAGAGAGAGAGAGAGAGAGAGAGAGAGAGAGAGAGAGAGAGAGAGAGAAGGAATTCTAAAGGCAGCCAAATTTTAAGTGTGCTCAAGATATTTTCAGAACCTCAAAAATGTATTTCTTGTACATCATTTGCCACTGGATAACAAGCTTTCCCCTAGAACAAGGGAATCCAAAACAAAGCATAGTTCCAGAAATTTTTAAGAGTTGCCATTGGTTAAGAGAAACAAGACTTGTAACAAAAGTGCTGGGCTCAAGAGCAAATGCAAGGGGAAGAGATAAAAAGGCCTGGTGCCTCTGAGAATGCAGGGTTGTAGAGAAAACCTACGTGACCTGAAGCTCGAAACTGATTTGTGAAAGAAGCATAAAAGCTACATCTGCCTGCGAGCACAGACAGTAATGATCTAGGATAATTCAGACTATCTTTAGTTTTCATCTCTGCAATGCCCCTGGGGCAATTCCAGTCTTAATGTGGTCTGTGAGCCAGGACAAGTGCACTTGCTGATTTCCATACCACATGCCTCTGGCTTTCTCCAGCAACAAGTGGACACAACATGCATCTAGTACCAGCAAGCTCATCTTCCCTTCCTGGTGTAACTGGTTGCAATGTTACCTGAGAGAAACATGGTTCAAAGAAAAATAGGGAAAAACAAAAACAAACAAGCATTTACCCCAGCCCAGTATAAAATGGCCTGGGGTTAGCATAATTGCTTAGTGGGCCATTTGATTTGCTTGCCTGAATCTTCCCCATTCCCAGGAGCACTGAGACGGCCAGAGGAAAGCTAGGGAGAGAAAAACATTCTTGCCATTTCTTTTTCTTTAAAAAGTGGATAAAGGGTAAAGCAAATTCTACAATTCAGACAGTGTCAATGATGAACGAATTTCCTTTAAAATACTACCTAAGGTCATCTGTTCCTCAGCTAGCAAACATTTCTTTGGTTTTGTAATATGAATGCTAGATTTATTATGGACATTAGTCTCATTTTAATTTACAAAGTCCTGCTATCTACTGGCCAATTCAATAGTATCTCCTTCAACTTGGCCAATCTCTGTGGAAAATTTAAGTATATTTTCCTTGAAATGAGCTTTTAAAAAAATTAGGTAGGATTCAGTGAATCCTATGGAAGAGGGGAAGAAAGGATTGTAGGAGCCAGAAGGGTCAAGGACACCACAAGAAAACCCATAAAATCAACTAACCAGGGCTAATAGAGGCTCACTGAGACTGACCCAAGACTCATGGGTCTAACTTTGGCACTCTGCACATGTTATAGCTGTGTAGTTTGATGGGTTTGTGGGAGTAGAGGCTGTTTCTGACACTTCTGCCTGCTTTTAGGATTGTCTAATCTAGCCTTAATATGAGGGGAGGTGCCTAGTTTTATTTCAGGTTGATAAGCCATGTTTGGTTGATATCCCTGGAGGGCCTGCCTTTTTCTGAAGGGAAATGGACAAGGAGTGGATGGGGAGGAGGGAGGGAAAGGACTGGGAGCAGAGGAGTGAGGGGAAACTGTGGTCTGCACGTAATATATGAGAGAATAACTTAATAAAAACAAAAAATAAATGCTAAATGCAGAACATTTGTTCAAAAGTATTTGATGTATAAATGACATCATTCAACCAAATGTTTTGTGATATTACATAGGACACACATACAAGGAAATTTTAAGAGAAAACATCTGAAAATATTTATGTACAAATTATTTTTATCAGGGTAAAAGAGTCCAGTATAGATCTATCTAAGAGAAATCTTCCTCCTCTCCTCCATCTTGCTTCCCCTCCTCCTCCTCACATCCTCCCCCCCCCCCTTTTTTTAGATTATGTAGTCCCGGCTAGCCTGAACCTGTATAGACAAGGCTGGCCTTGAACTCTCAGAGATGTACTTGCCTCTGTCTCCTGAGTGCTGAGACTCATGGTGTGAACCACCATCCCCTGATGCTAAGTGAAGTCTTATAGGGATAAGCATCACAAATGTGTCTATGTATGTTAATATTCTTCATCATTCTAACCAACATCCAAAGAAAGGAGACTATAAGTATACTATAGACTCCTGGATGGGTCCTAAATTTCTGTATAGGCAAACCAAGTGAATGTCCCATTGTCTTTGCTATGTCATATGGTACCTTTGGGTGGCTGGGATGGGAGACTGATGAAGAGTGTCCAGGCCTAATACCTCCTCCTATTAAATAAGTTTTCTTTCTAAAGGAGGTGGAGTCTCGGGTTCCCTAAAGTGACCCATGGCAGCACAGAGAGGCCAGGGCTAGGGACATGAGATCCATGCATTCTAACAAGTTCCCTTGGACAAAGTTCAAGACAGAAAATTCTGAATTATTCATGCAGGATGATTACTTTATGAAATGGTTTTTTAGGACTAAATCACCACAGATTGTTTTGGTGAGTGACTCCTGGTCTATATTATTAATTATTCTATTTTAAAGCCCAATTTCAATTCTGGAGCATCTATTCCACCCATCCCCTTCACCAAAGCTCAGGAATCCCTGAGAAAAAAGAGGCAGAAAGTCTGTGAGAGCCAGACATGATGGATGAGTCCAAGAAACTAGTGTTTTCTGGACACAGCAGAAATGATGTACATATGAACACACAGAAACTGAGATAGTACAAACAATACCTGCTGAAATCTTAGCTGGACAAAAATCCCAGAATAGAGCTAGGAGTGTGAGCACAAAGAAACACACCCCACCGAGGACATATTGGCATCTGGTTGTTGGGCTAAAGCAACTCAGAGTTTCTAAAATGGTTTGACCATTGGTAGGCTAACCACAATCGAGGGTAGGACCTAGATACAAGAATATTTGACTGGAGGTGAGGTAGAAACCTAGTATAATGGAAACTCCTAGGAATCTAAGAGGATGACCCTAACAAAGACTTCTAATAATGGGGGATGCAGAACCTGAATAAGATATCTTCTGTAACTAAGCAACCCTTTTAGTGGAGGGGTTGGAACATCTAGCCAGCCACAAATCTTTTGACAATTTGTCATGCCAGCAGGATATGTTAGGATAAAAATAGTGCAGAGATTGTAAGATAAGTCAACCAATGCTGGTCCAACCTGAGGCCCATGCCACAAGTGGGAGCCCACCTGAGACACTGCCTAGAGGGCCAGGAAACGGAGTCTGGATAGTCCAGAGACCTAGGATGGAACCAAATAGACTGGCTAAAAAAAACAAAGACATGCAAACAAAGACAAAGTCAATGAAATGATTCCTAATGATATTCTGCTAGGCTTGTAGACTGGAGCCCAGCATAATTGTTACCAGAGAGGCTTCATCTAACAACTGATGGAACAGGTGCAGAGACCCACAACCAAACATTAGATGGAACTCCAGGAATCCTTTGGAAGATGGGGGCAGGGAGAATTGTAGGAACCTGAATGAAAGGTCAAAGACTCCAAAAGAAAATGGCCCACAGAATCAACTAACCTGTGCTCACAGGAGTTCACAGAGACAGAACTGACAAACAGGAATCCTATATGGGTCTAATCTAGCTCGTCTACATGTATGTTGTGGTGTTGTAGATTAGTTTTCTTGTGAGACTCCTAACCGCAGGACCTGGGGCTATCTCTGACACTTTTGCCTGCTTTTGGGGCCCTTGTCCTCCTACTGGCTTGCCTCATCCAGTCTAATAAAACTATGTGCCTAGTTTTCTTGCAGCTTTATATGCCATTTTTGGTTGATGTCCCTGGGAGGCCTGCTCTTTTCTGATGGGAAAGTAAGGAGTGGATCTGAGGGAGAGCAGGGGTATGGGGAAAGAGAACTGGGAGAAGAGGATGGAGGGAAGGGAATCTGAAGTTGGGATATAATATATGAGAGAAGAGTTGCAACCTGAACATCAAAAAAAGTTGGACCCCACATGTTTAAAAGAGAAAGAGACAACAGGAAGCTTGGTGAGTAGATAGATGGGAATGGATCTTGGAAGAGAAGGGAATGTGTGATCAAAATGTTATGTGAAATTATCAAAAAAATAATAAAAATGTTACATTTTAAAAAGTCCAATTCTGTATTCATCTTCCTCTGCAATGATGTTTTTTGCAGTGAGGTTAAGCCTGACAAAGTACTAATATTTGTCCAGTCTAAGGCATTGCTTCTATATTTCCATACTGCTCTCTTCAGCAGATAGGGCGGAAAGGGAACCACCCTCAAAGCCAAAGAAATCTGCTTCTTTTTGGGTTACTTGGGTCTGGGGATGGTTTGTGCAATGCATGATGAATCACACATACTCATGTAGTCAGTACGGCAGGGCTCCTGCTAGACTGGGTAACATGGAAGAAACAGTGATTGCTTTCACTGGACAGTTATCACTTCAAAGCTTGTTTACCTTACGGTGGTTTCAAGCTAGTCAATTCTCTATTCATATAAAGATTATATATTTGTTTTGTTTTTGTATAATGACATCCTTGTACAACTTTTTAAAAATTTAAATTATTATTCTGAGGATTTCATATATTGGTACTGTATTTACATCATTTTCACCCTTCTCTCTCCCACTCCAACTCTTTCCATGTCCCCCCATTTCCTCTCAAATTTATGACCTCTTCCTGATATATATATATATGTGTGTGTGTGTGTGTGTTATATGTGTGTATGTTTATATAATACTGGACTATTTAGTGTGTTCCCTCCTCCAAGCCCTCTCATACCCTCCACTCACAAATTTATGACCTCCTCAATTATTGTTACACATGCATTCATCCACACATACATGTGTATGTGTGCTTACACAATCTACTGAGTCCATTCAATGTTGCTAATATGTGTATGTATTTAGAGATGACCACTGGGATTGGAGAACCAATGATGGGCCTCATTCCTGGAGGAAAGTCAACTCTCTCATTAGCTGTTGGTTACCCATATCTCTTCGTTTTGGGGTAAAGCCTTGTGTGATTTCTCCTGTCCACATTATATGTTCTTAAGATTTCTTTGAGGTCATCCATATTAAAGAAAGATTCATGGTTTGCTTGGACCCTAGATCTGAAATGCCCCATCGACAGCTGTTGTACTTATCTGACAGTACACTGTGTACTTTAACTGATCTTCAGTGACAAAACTCACTAGCATTGCTCTTGGACAAACTGGTTTCTCTTGGATTCAGCTTGATCCCTTTTGCATATATTGAATCAGTTTGTCTCTGAAGGTCTTTAGAGGATTGACTTGTAAGTACAAATCTCTCCCTGGCTCCTAGAGAGAGAGAGCTCATTTTCCTCCAATAAATGGACTCAATCTTGCCTCGTGGGTTCAGGCTTTTTTTCAACAGAGTAGAGGATTCATAAAATGCTTGTAATAAGAACATAGGTGCTAAAATCATCAAGATTCGTGGGTCCTTTGTTTCTTCCTGAAAGTAGAGCTCACCTAAGCTCTCTTTGGAAGGCCTGGGTCTGTTGCCTCCTGTCTTCACTACCAGCCAGCATCATGAGGCCATTCTTTCCTTCTGGGCCTCCCATGGTTGCCTGGAAGCTTGGAGCTCTTTGGCATTTTAAGTGTTTTCTTTTAAATTGACTTTCTAACATAATTCTTCCAAATCAAGTTGGTCACTTTTAATCTGTGTTAGTACGGTTTAGTCTAGTTATTTTTGTGCTTTCTGTCTTGAAATTGGTCCAAATTCCTTTAGGAATGGAAATAAAATTAAACACACACACACACACACACACACACACACACACACACACACACTTTCATAATTACCTGCTTCAGGCCTTTGAGATCTGGTCAGGAAGCAGGAAGCAGGTACCAAGAAGACCAGACACCAAGACCCCTGAGCAGAGTTCAGTGATTTACTTAAAGAAGAAAATTGGAATCTCATTTAAAAGAAAACACACACACACACACACACACACTTTCATAATTACCTGCTTCAGGCCTTTGAGATCTGGTCAGGAAGCAGGAAGCAGGTACCAAGAAGACCAGACACCAAGACCCCTGAGCAGAGTTCAGTGATTTTACTTAAAGAAGAAAATTGGAATCTCACTAAAAGAAAACACACACACACACACACACACACACACACACACACACACACACACACACGTGTGTGTGTGTGTGTGTGTGTATAGATAGATAGATAGAGAGAGACAGAGAGAGAGACAGAGACACAGACAGAGAGACAGACAGAGACAGAGAGAGGGGAGAGGGGGAGTGTTCATTCATGTATACATGCATGCCTTTGAAGGGTAGGTGCCCTCAAACATCTATTTATTGAGACAATTGAATGTCTCATTTATGTAATATAATACATAATCCATGACAAGTTTTTT